>NW_020933086.1:0-18058 GCF_003984885.1 Neopelma chrysocephalum | reverse complement strand
TAAGCTTGAAAAGCACCCTTGGGCTGTATGGCTGGCTCTCCCTTCCTGCAAAGTAGGGAAATGAACCTGAGAAGCATCTGTTGGATGACGTTAACATATGGTGGTGCATTTCCGGGTTATGTTACCCTCCCAGTAGCCTTTGTTGAAGGGTGAGTAGCTATAGCTAGTTGAAAGACATGAGTGAGGGCCCATTCTCTACCTGTTACACAATATACTGTTTTCATAACATGTAAGACAAAAGGCACTTAGAAGTTAAAATTATACTCTTTCTGATATGGTGTCTAGGTACTGGCTAGCAGCAAAAACTTTCAAGGCAAAAGACACTTGGAGTCTGTGGTGGGGCATTAAATTAGATTTATTTTATTTTGAACAGAAGAATGTTAAGTAAAAACATTAAAACTCATAAGTAAATTAGCATCTGAGGTTGCAGGAAGCAATTCATTTAGTAATTCCACGGTGAGCTTGCAGGGTTTAAGGTTCTTGGGTGTGTTCTTAGATTTTTTGCTTCTGGCAGTCTTTCAACTGCTATCTCTATGCTACATTGCTTCACACCTGGATTGACCTGCCTTTATAACATGTCCTTGGCATCCAGTCGAGGTGGTTTTGGAGCAGAAACAGTTCTATTAAAATGCTGCTGAGAAATCTGAGGCTCTTTTCCTAGTGCTAATAATAGTGGGTTTGTATCCTCCGCTAATGTGGCTGTGCCTTCATGCTCCCATCTGAGCCCCTCCAGAGTCTCTGGATGTGCCTGCCAGAGATCCTTGTTCACAATACTACTGTTGGAGCAAAGGCAGGGAAGGGCCACTAAGAGGGCTGGTGTCCAGTCTGAGTCTAGTTAAGTACCTGAAGACTAAGGACCAAACCAAAATTTGTGGTAGCATTCCTGCTGCTTCTCATTCTCAGGCTACAGTTCCTTGTGAATGGTGCCATTTCTCCACCCAAATGCAAGGAGGCAGCAAACTTGGTGCGGTGGTGATTATGGAGGCCTCATGCACATTATGGGATATAGCCAGGAAACTTTCAGGTGTGAATTCCCCTCTGCCTGATATTGCTTTAGGAAAGATGAGACTTAACATGAAACAACATAAATCAGGCTACAGAAATGCTTCAATTGCATGAAGATCTTCCAGCTCTTAACTTTGGAACAGCTACTACCACAGATTTATTTTTGGTTTTGTTGTTGTTTTGGGTTTGTGTTTTGTTTTCAGAATGCTTTGGGGTGGTAACTGAAAGGGACTTGAAGAAAAAAGTACGGCTTCACTTCGGGCTATAACCATCTCCCAACAATATACTCAGTGTTTCCTTTTACTTCTATATCAGCTGGGAAAATGGAGGGAAAAAATGGAATAAGTTGGTAAAATAGCCTGGCTTGGTTTCTCCATCAAGATCTTCTCTTTCCTGAAGTATTATTTTCACCTTTTCCAGCATAAGTCACTGACTGAGGGTAGTGCATGTCCACTAAGTAAACTGTGAGTGGCTGCCCATCTCAATGTCCTCACCCATTAGCTGAGCCACCTGCCCAGTCTTTTCTTTGGATGTATATTCTGTGGAAGGAGCAAGTAACCTGGAACTGACCTATCTACTGGGGACCAGCGTCCAGATCCGGAAGAAAAGACAAGATTAATATTACAAAAAGTGAAAGAACAGCCACTGAATGGTTAGCTTAGAGCCTGGAGTTTGGCACTGAGCTGGCAAGATGGAGGCAGGGAAGAATTGGTGCAGTTTTGAATGCGGTAAATCCATCTTAACAGAGGTCTAAGAAAGTGAAGTTGGGTTGGGATTTTTTCACTTGTAGACTAATGGAGAATGCTCAGCCTTAGAGAGGGCCAAGATCATACAGTGTGGAAGTAAACACCTATTTTTGTTACAAAAAGTTTGAACTGTTCATCCCAGCCTTCTAGTCTCTTGGCAACAGTGAAGAACAGACCATGCTGGGACCACTATTTTAATCAACCTAATTGCAGGCCCTCTCTCTCCTCCCTCAGCAATCAGCCTCCTGGGAGATGGAAAACCCTTTCAAGCACGTCATCTAAAGGACTTGGAGACTCTCTCATTTGCCATGCTGCAGTTACATGTTGCTCACATCTGTGCAGTATTCATTTCATATTTCTTGCTTGGAAACAAGGCATTACTTTGGGGGGGTTGCATTTTTCCATCTGTTATATTAAAATGAATTTGTTGCTTTCACGTCACTAAAAAATTCCAGTTAGATAAACTGTAAATAGAAATGTTTTACAGTTCTGACATGTTTCTCTGACTACCTCTCTGCCTGCTCATGGTGTTCAGAAGGCCTCTCTACCTCCTGCTCCTGTCCATTCTCTAGAAGTGCTCTCTTGCCTATGCAGATACGCAATGTTTTGTGTACAAAGCATACAGTGATAAGAAACATCATCTGTTATGATGTTACTCTGGTAATGGGAAACATCGCCTACTTTCAGTCTTCTTAAATACTTCTAATACTTTATCAGGGAGTTTGTTTATCCTCACCTTCTCAACCTTCTGGACTTCTGCAGCCTCTGGGCTGCCTTTCCAGCATGTGCAATGAGAGAAATCAGCCCTGATGTTGAAGTGTCAAAAGATCACACAGTGGGAAATTCTGCTGTCTGGGATACCGTGAACAAGCTCAGAAGTGTGTGGCTACACTGAACAACCGGTGTAATGGCTGGTGTGAAAATGCTTCAGTGCAGCGTAATTAAACTGCTGCATTTAGTGCAAAGGAACCAGGCTGTCTCTTTGCCCCGTGCTCTCCTTCACTGTCTGTATCCATTGACAGTAAAAGGCAAGGATAACAATTTTGTATTTTTCTCCTCAAAACTGTATACACAGTACTGGGTCACAAAACCCAACCGCTTTACTTTGCTGCACGGCAGCGATACAACATTGGTCCTAGTATCAGCTGGCAGGGCACATCACAGCTTCCTCTTCTTGCTTCGGCTTCTTCTTCAGAGCACCTGAAAACAATTAGGAAGCCATTTCTGCCCATTTTTTTCTGGTTACCCTCCCCCCCCCTCTTTGTTCAGAGGATTGACCTCAAATTTATCCTTAGCAGAGAGGCGACCTGAACTGCATGCTTATGTCTGGCCATGGCTCTTCAAGAGTCACTGCTGGAAAGCCTCCCAGGCACAAAGAGATTTCTGTTTCCACAGCTGATTCTGCAGCACCTTGTCCATATAAAACCTGCCCAAGAAATGAGTAGGACCCACATTGAGAAGAGCAGTTGCTGGAGGCTCATGGTGCCCATGTGGGCATCCTGCTGTCTGGGAACAGTAGGTGCCCAGGAAGCTCTCCTGCCCTTCACCAAGTGAGCTCTCAAGCACCAGGCAGTATCTTGAGCTCTCTGGTGAACCTTGATCGAGGCAATTTGGCAGGCACTGGGGGAGGCTGATGTAATTCTTTCTTTATTCCCCACTCTGACTTAGTGCTGTAACCCAGCAAAGGCGGGTCTGTCAGAGCTGGGACCAACCCTCAGCCCTCACAGGGGCACTAAATAAAACACCCGGTTCTGCTCAATGGCTCCTCAATTCCTGTTTTATTGTTGTTGCAGGAATTGCAGTTTCTTTCTTCATTTGTATCTTTGCCCTCCCTACTCATTTTCTTTTTAAAAAATCCACAGAGGGATTTGATTTGCAAATGAATGGGCACGTAAGTGACAACAGAAGTGAGCTGGAGCTGAGGAGCGCAGGTATAATGACTGTAATTAACTCAAGCAGCAGGGGCACAGCCAGTGTTGGGAGCATTGCTGGGAGTTGATGTGGGCAAGAGATGGGAAAGGAAGTATGGCCAGCCACAGAGATAGTCCTCTGCCCCACAGGTCCCCATTCCCCACCTGAGTTTGTTGATAACAAAAGTGTAGTTGTGTCTTGTCCCAGCCACTTGGACAGGCTGCAGGGACCCACATCTCTCCAGATGACGTGCAGCAGGAGTTACTCTATTCTCTGCTTGGCCAGCCCCTAAGGAGGTGCCTTGAGCCCTCCTTTCCTGTAACTCCGTAGGAGGTGGGGGCACTCAATGTGCAGAAGCGCTACTCCCTTGCCAGACAGACAGAGCCAGAGTGCGGGGAGGCAAAACCCTTCAGCTGCAGGTGAGCCCTCGCAGGAGGAGCTGGGACAGCTGGGGCCAGCTGACAGCTTCTCTCAGAAGCTCTTTAGCATCAAAATATGTTACTTGTTGACTTTACTAGGTGCCTGTCTGTGAATTTATGGTTGATTTCAGAACTAGCCTTAATGATCCTCATTGCTGGCTGACCTTCTCAATTTGGTGAGAGTTGCCATGGGTCCATATGGACACACATCTCTGGCATGGGAGGGAGTGTTTCATGCACTCCTGATCATAACACCAGAAAAGTTTTATGATCACTTAAGATGGAAGCAATGTGTCTTTGTGTGCCCTAATTCCGCTAGTTACAGTCCTGTGGCCACTCTTCTCCTCTTGGTAGTGTACACTTCCATAACCTATGGTGTTCCCAGCACATGCTCCCTTCCCATTTCCATGAGCACACTCTGCCCTCCAGAAGAACAGTGTGACATCTGCCTGCACAATAGGTCCTGCAACAGCTCTAGTTCTTGGCAGAAGGACTTCTCCTTTTCTCATAAAGAGATGGGGGCTGATTTCAAATACAGGTGTTGCAAACAATAGTTACCACTGGTCCTATGCTTGGAGTCTGAGACTGACACTGGTTTTTAGGGTTTTATTACCTTTCTAGATGTGACCTTAATTTTTTTGAGTTCATTAGATTTAGTGTATGAGAAACTTCCACAGGAAAACATAAATGAAATAACCCCCCAAAACTCTCTATTTTTGGAACTGTGCAGACCAGTGAACCTGGGATGTAAATGGTTTTCCTGGCCAGGACTATCTACACTCTCAATAGCTACCTGAAAGGAGGTTGTAGCCAGGTGCGGGTTGGTCTCTTTTCCCAGGCAACTGTCAGTAAGACAAGAGGGTATGGTCTCGAGTTGTGCCAAGGGAGGTTTAGGTTAGATATTAGAAATAATTTCTTTACAGAGAGGGTGATCAGACATTGGAATGGGCTGCCCAGGGAAGTAGTGGATTCTCCATCCCTGGAGATTTTTAAAAAGAGACTGGATGTGGCACTTAGTGTCATGGTCTAGTAACCGCAGTGGTAGTGGATCAAGGGTTGGACTTGATGATCTCAGAGAACCCTTCCAACCCAGCTGATTCTATGATTCTATGATTCTATGACTATGGAGTGAGGAAGGCATGTGCAGGGAACCGCAGGGCTCTGAGACTCTGTAGTCACCCCTAGGAACATTTACACGGCTTGTTAGAAGAGGACTGTGGTTTTATTGCTGAAAAATTAATGTCCCAGGCTCTGTTCCACATAGGGTTGAGAGCACCTAAATGTGTGTCTGACATATTTAGAAAATAGATTTGCTGAACTTGTGGGAATGGTGCGTGTGTTCTGCTGTACTGTAAGAACTTCCAAACTCTCCCTTTTCATTGTGGAAAATATCTGATATGAGGGAGGGAGAATGCAGAGCTCTGTGAACAGCTTCTGTTTAAACTTGCTATTGCTGATCAAAAAAGTTATAGGAAATAGGATTGGAAGGGGCTTTGAGAGATCATCTAGTTCGTCTCCTTGCCCCAGGCATGTCAAGCTGCACCTCCTTTGCCCTTGACAATATTTAGACTGAACTCTGGGCAATCTATTCCAGTGATTCCCTATTCTTAACAGAGTAACCCAAATCTTCCATGCTGAAGTTGAATTTGTTGCCTCTTATTCACCACGGGCATGGAAAACTGATTACTTTTTTCCTTGTAGCAGCTGTTCAGATATTTGAAAACTGTTATGGTGTGCTCCCCCAGAGATCTTTTCTTTATCTAGACATCCTCTGTCTGTTCCGTCTGCTCTTGTTGGCTGTGGATCCTAAATCTTTGCCCATTTCCCTTCTTATCCCCTAGGCTCTCTACAATTTGCCTCTGTCTTAAAGTGGGACACCCAACACTGGACATAATCCTTCAGGGATTACATCACAGGTCTGTCAGATTGACGTTAGAGCACCCAATATGATACTCATTTGTCCTGTGGTGGTGAGACATGTTTTTTATTGCTTTTCAGATTGTGAAGTGCAGTAACTTCCAGACTCCTTATTGTAGAATTGCTACCTAGACAGCTGTTCCTTTTCCTGTATTTATGAAGTTGATTATTCCTGCTTAAGTCTAATTACATGAATATGTTCTGGTTGAATTTCATCTGGTGTTCTCAGATCATTTGTCCAATTTGCTGTGATTGTCTTGTATTCTATTTCTGTCCCCTAGTGTATTCAGTCCCTCCCAGCTTGATGTCATCTGCAGATTTAATAAGTATACTCTTTATTCCATTATCCAAGTCATTAATGGAAACACTGACTAGTGCTGGACCCTCGAATGAACACCTGTAGGATCCACTCAACATATCTTTCAACTGGCAATGAAATAATGATAACTATTTTAAAGAAACGTTTTTCTCACCAAATGTTACTATCCCACAGTTGGTTCATCTAGACAATCGTTTCTTGAATATCATGAGTCACATGTCAAAATGTCAAAAGCTTCACATTGCACTTTGGGTGCACATTGCACCCACTGCCTCCCAAGCCCTGTTACTCTGTTGGAAAGGGAGACTAGATCACTGTGACTAGAGCTGCTTTTGCAAATCCATATTTGTTGTTATGCTGCTCTTTAAGAATAATTTCTACCTTAGGTTCAGGGCTCTCCTGTTAAAAGGATATGGCTCAGCACTTTAAACCAATAGCTTTCAGCAGCTTCATGTGTAGTCGTAACATCTGCTTCACACTTGGAGGTAGTTACTTGCAACTAGTATTATTATACTGATGGGAAGACTGGGTCTCAGGAAAACCTGATGATCAATCACACACAAAGAAGGTTGAAACTCAGAACCAACACAAGGAAACTTGTCCTTAGATCCTGCTCCAAAACATAACTCAAGTAAGCCAGGTTGCATGCCTTAATTCATGTGGGCAAGCACAATTCTGCAGCAGCATCAGCAGCTTTCCTCAGAGATGCAGGCACCAAACATGGCTGGTTGTGACAACCAAACCCCCTCAGGCTGAAGAGGCTCACAGCTCAGGCATTCAGCTGCGCTGGGCACCAGTCTGCCCAGCAGACACCATGCAGGGGCAGTGCTTAAAAGAAACAGAGTAAGCATAGTCCCACATTCCCTAAAGAAATAACTTGCATCTTAATCCAGGAATGAGGATAGGTTGTGCATACCAGTTGCTCAGAGGTGTACTGGGGTGAGAGTTTGGGCAGGCACATCCCTCTCCTTCTGCATGTCCTGCTGCTGTCTTTGGTGGTCTATGGCTCCGTTCGCTCTGCCTTGCCCAAGGGGAATGAGGGCACCATCTCTCTGCCTCAGGTGAGGAGTGGTACTGATCTCCAGGCTGCTGGCTCTCTGGGCTAAGCATCGGCCCCGGCCGGCTGTGCTGCCAAGCACCTTGGCTACGTGCTGACCCAATGGCAGCCGGCTGTGCTGTGTTCTGCAAACGGGCATTTACATGCTGTATGTTCAGCAAACAACTGTCAGGGAATATCAAACTGCACTTGTCTGCCTGTCTTGTTGCTTGGATAATTGGATGATAAAAAGCAGAGTACCGATTCCCCCACCCCACCAATAAGTGCTTTTAGGTATTTTAAGCAGCAAATGTGCCAAAATGGAGAAGCTGCTAAATATAGAAAGTCTCAGCCCTTTTTTCCCTTTTCTTCTTCTTTTTTTTTCTTTTCTTGAGATCTTATTGACAAGAACTCTCCCTCATGTACTTTGGAAAGAAATGAAGCAATCAATAGCAATACATACTTTTTTTCCAGTGTGGGGAAAATTTTTTGTTCTGACTCGTTAGTTCCCAGCTGTATTCCAACATCACACTGAGCGGTGTTAGCGTGACTGAAGGGACTCTTTCTAAAATTCTGAAGTTAAGGTTTCTAGTTTCTCAGATCTGCCACGGAAAGATTCACCTGTCACCACACCATGCTGTGAATGGGTGAGAGCTGGATGAAAAATTCAGGAGCAAGGGAAGAAAAAAAATTAAAATCACAACAACCAACACTTAGAATGCTCTCTTAGTCATCCTGGGGTTTGTCTCCTTTCTGCCTGTCCCTTGTCTATTTTCATATTTAAAGCCTGCTGAAGTCAAGCCTCCATGTATAGGTGTAGGATCAAGGGGCACAGATTGGAGCTTTTCAGGGCAATTATCCCCTAATTTGAAAAATTCATATCACAGTTTTAGGAAAAATTAAAAAAATAAGGGCTGATGCAAATTTGTAATAAAATGCTGTGACTCATCAAAATGTCAACAAATTACATTAAAATTTGCTTCTTAAAGTGACTTTAAGACTAGTAAATATTCTGTATGTTGTGGATGCTACTGAAGCATCTAAGAGTACCAGCAGAATTGAGATGCATGTTTGCTGGTACAGTAGATCAGGTGACCATGGTGGATCTAGTTTTCTTGTGTCTTATACTATTAGAAATTGAGAGTACTTGTGAAGTAGAAAACAGGTGTTCTGCTATAAAAAGGACAGCATCTGGCCATGGATACCAAAGACTTGCTTCCACATGACTTACACTTTTTTTTCTCAGATGTTTCTGATGTTGGCATGTTGCTTACTTTAGCCAGAGCCCTTAAGGCAAGGCTGGGGAATGGTATTTGAAAAGCATTAAGGTTGCTCTTTTTGGAGCTACCTGAACTTAGAAGGAATGTCTAGAGGTGCTTGAGCAGAACAGGCTTTCCCAGCTTGCTAGGGAAGTGGGAGCTGGATCAAGCCTTGTTTCCCTTTTGTCCTGAGAACCTCTTCCCACATGGGCGTAGGCCTACCTGCAGAAATGAGAAGATTAACTGGGAAAAGTGGACAGTAGTAGAGCCTTTTCTTCCCTCTCTGGTGTGCAGTACCCTCGCCACATGTGACCTTTTAGGCCACACCTCTGCCAGACCTGCAGCAGTTTCTTGGTGCAATCCAAGTCAGTTCAGTAAAGGCCCTGCTGCCTGGGAAGCTCTGCACAGATCTCTGTAGAGATCCTCCCTCGGACACAGCCATCCTCTGGCAGTGTGTGTGTGGGCTCAGGTTGCAGTGCAGGGAGAGCTTTTTCAAAGACGATGATTACTGAGCACTTGGGTTTACACTTGTTCTCAGTGGGTTCAGCTTGCTGCCACCTCTGATATGCACCTCAGAGGAGAGGACATCTCTAGGGCATCGCTCAAACAAAATTAGAAGGTGAGCAGGTATTAGCATGAAGCAGAACCTGGGGGTCCAGCTTACTCAAATTATTGTGGTTTTGCACAATTGCTGGCTGAAAAACTATTTTTTATAGAGTTGGAGTTTGAAATTTGTTGTGACACATTCATCGAAGTGCTCTCCTATATGGGTTCTCTGCTAGTGATACAGCTGAATTCACACTTCACATGTCCCTTCATAGAAACTTGGTTTCTCTCCTACTATCGGTTTGCCTGTTTTCATGAAACTTGTGAAAATATAAAAACAGATAGAGATGTAACTGTGTCAAAGATTTAGCTGAAATTTGTCCACAAATTAAAAACCTCTGGGGAGGTGGGGGAGGCAGGAGGAATGGCAGGCTGCTGCAGTTGCACACAGCATGTATACGTGAGCCAGACTTCCCCACAAGCAGGTCTTGCAAAGCCCTAGTACATTTAGCAGAAAGTTCCAAGCAGGCTCTTCCTCAGTCTTGCTGTTAGTACCCAGAGGGTGCATACAGCTTGTCTGCTTGGGAGATCATGGGCATGGAGTCTTCTCCCTTTCATGCAACTCTTGCAGGGACTCCTGTCTTGACATACCTCCTTGGCTTCCATGCACCCCTTTCCCTAGCCAGAGTCCTCTTCCCTTCCCTGTATTGCTTTCTTCTCTCCTTCCAACAGCCCCTTGTTCTTCTTTCCCTCTCTGGCCCCTCCTGCCGCTCCCCCCGCTTGACCCCCCAGAAAAACTGTCTTGGGGAGCAGCAGAGAGGGTTAAGCCTGCAAGGTCTCACAGCTGTAGAAGTGTTGGTGGCCTCATGCATGGTAAAATGCCTTTTTGGCATGCAGAACTGTGAGCAACCACCCTCTCCCCCTTCCCCTCCTCAGGCTCTGTGCCAGCGGGCAAGCATTTGTGAAGTGAAATTACAGAGCTCTCTGGGTAATGATCTGCTCATTCGTTCTGTACAGCAGGTGGCTGGAGGCTGAATCCACACCACTCCCTCTCAGCTCTATTCCTATGCACATCAGGAAGATGGCTATTCCTCCCTTACAGCTGCTTCCACGGGAGAGAGGCCAGGGGAGTCACCCTCCCAGCAGAAAGATGCCATAGGGGTGAATCTCTTTCTGCAAACAGGCGCAGTGGGCTCCAACCAGAAAGGCCAGATTCACATGCCAGCCACGTGCATGGGTAGAGAGGAGATGGCATCTTCACTCTGACTCACACAACATGGCTGTGTAAGAGAGCAGCACCACTTCTCAACCCGCCTATTCTTCTCTTGGTGTCAGGGTCAGAGAAGGGGAATTGAGATGCATTGGGCATGTCCCTTCTAAAACTTCTGTCAGTTAGATCCTGTGAGTCATAGACTGTCTGCAGGGACCCACCAAACTGCAGGCATCACTGAGGAGCAATTTGGAGACTGCTTCATCTTTCTTGCAAAGCTTCAGAATAGCCAACAGTGCTCACTTCTAATCCTAACTGCTTAGTGTTGCATTAAGCCAGGTTGGATAAGGCCTTGAGCAACCTCATCTAGTGGGAGGTGTCCCAGCCCATGGCAGGGGGTTGGAACTAGATCATCTTTAATGTCCATTCCAACTTCTTAACATTCTATGCTTTATTTCTATTTCTCTTCTGCCATTTGCTTACCCAAAGAAAGGCTAAGCAGGTGTGTATGAAGCCTGCAAGGCCACCATTGAACAGACTAACCCTAGCTGTGATACACCCCTGTGATTTTCCCCTCTTCCCTTCCCTCCATACTGCTGCTGAAGGCTTCCTATACCATTGCCATCCTGCTTTCCCCTCCTGCCCTGCCAAATCCTTCTTGGAGCAGTCAGCCTGTAGGATTCCCTTTCATTGTGTTGGGAAGCACAGTCATTTTACACCAACAGGAGGGAAGGAGTGCCAGGCCCCAGGCAAAGAGGAGCAGTAGACCCCTAAGCATGTCACATCTACTTTCTTTTGGCTACTGGGGAATAAACTCTGAGAATTAGGAAGATGAAACTGTTTATCTTTTACACTGTTAGAAAGGATGGGTGTTGTATTCTGTTCTGGATAAGAACTCAAACCTCAATTTCTGTACCCATTTTTTCCTCTGAGACTCTTAGTACTCTCTCCTCTCAGAAGGAATCCTGATAGGAGTTCCTTATCCACATTTATCTTGCAAAATAAATATTTAATAAACAAAGACAAATACTGTTAAAGGGCATTCTGAGACATTAGCTTATTCCCCTAAGCAACAGAACAAACAAAGCAACTTCATTAGCAGTAATACAACGTAATGCCCGACTGTCTCCCTTTGGGCAGAGAAGCTGGGCTTGCTCAGGTAAGCCAGGGTCTCTGGGGGCTGGGGTGGACCAAATTACACTCACAAGGATGGAGGCTCTTCCATGCCACAAAAGTGAAGCTCTCTTTCATGAGGACTTCAACCTGGTCCCTGCAGAAAGCCTGTGCAGCCACAGAAGCAACACACAAAGCCGGGAGAATCCCAGATTCCTAGCCCTGTCACAACTCCTGAAGGAAGTCAGAGCATCCGGAGGAAAAGATGTAAATGCTGCCATCCCGGTGTGGTTGCCTCTGGGGCTCCATGTTGTTTCTTACGCTTTTTGGCTTCTGCATGAAAACAAAACCCAGTGAGCAATAACTTCACAACAGCAGAGAGAGGAAGAGAGGGTGAAATGGGGGATAGCAGAAATGTGGGTTGAAGTGAAAGAGGAAGTGCAGGGAAAAAAAGATCATATGGAGGAGATGAGTCTATGAGACAGAAATCTGACTTATGACATCTTCATAGTATCCATCCAGAAGTTTAGTTCTTAATGCAGCATGGGTCCTGTAAGAAATCATGTATGATAGAGCACATCTTTATATATAAAGATTAGTGCATGAAGTACTTTAAAATTTGCTATAATCTGACAAAATGTTACATCTATTGCAATATTTTGCTGGTCTCTTGTATCTTCTCCCTGCTGATTTTAAAGCACAGTGCAAGCTTTCCATTCATTAAGTTTCCCAGCATCTTTGTAGGTCAGGCTTACCTCTCGATTACAGAGAGCAAAATTTAAACTAAGAGTTCAAATTGCTAAACTGAGAAAATGATCCAGCATCCCAAGCCCCAGCAATGCTGGTTAATTTAAAGCCTGTCCATCAAGGAATTTTCCTGTACAGCTACACAGGAGGGGCAGTGACTTGTGAGAAGGAAGACCTGAGGAAGAGGAGGCTCTCCTACCTTGTATTTGTGCAGGCACTTCATGGGAGAGCCTCATTCACTGGTGTGGGGTTGAATCCAGCACAGATCCAGCCACGTGAGCAGTCCCCAGAGGGAGTTGTTAAGTGTTTAGGACAGAGCCACTTTAGGCTTTGAAGTCCGTGGCTGTGCTCAGGGCAGGTCCCTCATCACCAGGGCTGCCCAAACTAGCTCTGGCTCCTCTAGCCCTTCTCCAGTCCATTTGTTCCTGTCATCTCTGCATCGCTCAGCCCAGAAATGCTGCTGCCAGGGATCTGGGCGCCTACATGTGCTGCTTTGTCGGTGGCAGCCTTGGCCAGTGCTCATTTTGCTCTTAGCATTATCACCCTGCGGAGAAAATATTGCAGCGCTGGTGTAGAGAGGTCTGTCTCCTTCAACATGTGATGTACCTCCAGCAGATGAGAATTTGGTACTTTCAACACAAGAAAAGACAAAGCTGGGGATGGGAAATTCAGTCCCTTTAGACCTTTCCCCTATCTCTATTTCTTTTTTGAGAGCAGTGGCTTCTCTGCCTCTCTTTGCTGCTGGACAGCCCTGTCACAGCCTGTTAAGTCAGCAGCATCTCGCAGCACTGCCCTGGCACTCCCCATGCTCCCTCCTGCCAGCAGACTGTGTGTGTGTACACTGGAAAAGGACTGAGGGTACTCATGCCTGTCCCAGGAGACTATTCCTGACTAGCTCGGCCAGGCTGGGCCAACAGCGGTGGTTTGGTGGTGATCCCTGTGGGCATTGAGTGGGTTGTTTGCAGTCCTGTTCCTGGGACACTTTATCTCAGAGATTGCCACCTACAGCCCCACTCATCCCTTGCCTGAACTGCTTCCTTTATTACTAGGCTATCAGTAGAGAGCAGCAAAGTAGAGCTTGCTGCAGTGTTGCTCCTGTGGTCTGAGATCAGGCAGGCTTCCTCCTCCCAGGCAGGTCCTACTGCTAACTCGGGGCTTGGATCGTTTCTGTGCCCAAAGAGAGAAGACAGGATCAGATTTAGATCTCAGATGCAGCTGCACTGAGCCAGAAACATTGGTCTTTGGTAAACCAGAGCTGGCGCAGGCCCTAGGGCTATCAAAGCAATACAATTTTATCAATATCAACTTCTCCTGAAAACTAAAGATGTTCCCACCCTCTGGGAGGATCCACTGTAGAGCCAAGTCAGTCTTGCTTGGAAACGTATACATTTCCAATGTACTCAGTTTGGATCCCGGTCCTCTCCTCCTGCTACTCCTGCTGCTCTGCAGCACACTCTCCCAAAACTGATTCTTCTCAATCCCCTGCACATGTGCCACTGAATAAGGAACAGGAGATGCTGCCAGAGTTCACACTGAGTGCCACAGGGATCTAAAATAAATACTGCCATGTAATAGATTTTTATCCACTGCTTTGCCGTAATCCCCATCTGAATCCCTTCCAAATTGCAGTCAGGCAGCTGTTTGTACAAGTCAAACATTGATTCAGCTGCTCTCGAGAGGGATTCAGGAGGCACAGGCTGGACGGACCACTAGCCAGGGAGCTGGAACAATGGGATTTATTTGTTATGTGCTGAAGGGTTAAACTCTTCCCACAGCACCCAGCACCAGAGTATCTCCCCTTTCTGCACACTAGGAGGAGGTATCCACAGAAAGGATAATTGCTGGAGCAGTGAGCATGGCACTTCAAAGAGCTCTCCTGTCCCTGCTCATCAGGTCTTTGGAGGGCAGGATGGCAGCTGCCCATGGCTGGCTTGTAGGGGCTGTGGGCTGGGAAACCTCCTTGCAGTGCTACATAATCACCTGCTCCTCTGGGGTCAGAGTAAATCGTGGTTTTCTCAGCATCCCAGTTAGTGTGTATGGGGCTTTGCTTCCTGGGTTGTACCTGAAGCTTCAAATAGTCCCTGTTGAAACCAGGCCATGGTGCCCAGCACATGGGACCTTTCATAGGTTTCCTTAGCCCATCTTGGAGCACCTGTGAGAAGTGAAAGACCCTAGAGAAAGTTCTGGAGTTCTGGGCAGTGGCTACCAGCACCGCTCTACTCACACTGTTTGGCTTTCTTAATGTATGCAATGTTTTTTCTCAGGGACAGACCTTTCAACTCCTTGCTGTTTTATTTCTACGTCATTTCATGCCCCCTCAATGGGCTTCAGCATTGTGCTTTTCTCTTTGCCCATCATTTCCCTGTCATTGGTAGGGTCAAAGCACAGGGCTGTCACAGACATTGGAGGACTGCACCCCATGGAAAAGTGGCCTATATTGCAGCAGTCTGTGAAGTACTGTTGCCTGTGGGATGGACTCACACTGGAGAAGTTCATGAAGGACTGTCTCCCTGGGAGGGACCCCACGGGAGCAGGGGAAAGACTCCTCTCTCTGAGCAGCGGCAGAAACAACAACCGACCCTCATTCCCCGTCTCCCTGCGCTGCTGGGGGGGGGGAAGTAGAACTTGGGAAGGAGGGAGAGGTTGGGGGAAGGTGTTTTTAAGATTTATTTTACTTCTCACTATCCTGCTCTGATTCTGATAGTAATAAATTTACTTAATACGCCACTTTGAGTCTGTTTTGCCCATGACAGTAATCAGTGAGTGATCTCTCCTTGTCCTTATCTCAACTCATGAACCCTACACTATATTTTCTCTCCCCTGTCCAGTTGCAGAGGGGAGTGAGAGAGTGGCTTTGCTGGGTACCTGGTGTCCAGTCAGGGTCAACCCACTACACAGAGGTAAGCAGGAGGAAAGGATACAAAGAAATTTCTGTAGCAGTTGATCACCAAGAGACGAATCAGGCAGGTTCAGTCTAACCAAAACAAATCTGAGCAAAATCTCAAGTTTAGCCTAGAAGGAGCATCGAGCTTTCAAAGAAATGGCTTAAGAGTTTCTGTGTGGGGTATTTAGGCTCATTTCCACAACTGCAGCAAACAAGTGGGATTATGGTGCCAGCCAGAGTGGCTGCAGTTTAGGGGCTGGGGCAACCATGTACTGTAAGGGAGCAAGGGGATTGCTGGCAGTGTTTGGCTTCTACTTGACTTGGAACTTTGCAGTTCAAGTAAAAATCCACTGAGAAAGAGGAAACAATTTAATCATCTGATTCACAGAGAATTCTACTGCAACCACACTGGCCACAGACTCAGGTCATCTCAGGTTGGGGAGGGAGAGGAATGGGGCTGCCCACTCTCCAGGAGAGTGAGAGCAAGAGGCTTAAGGCTCCTCAGTGCTAGAGAAAGTAACGGAGTGCCCTGGAGCTCACAGCCCTGCTTGAAAATGATGGAGGCTGACAGATCTGGGATTAATCTAAAGGTTTCAGCTCTCTGAGCACCGAGTGGAAATTCGCCTGAAAACCACAGCGCAGGAGCTCAACATGACGAAAGCACTAACTGGAACGGGGGAGACGGAGGCAAGTGTGGGTCAGATAACTTGGTCCGCCTGATTATGTACAAAGGATAGAACCCATGTCTCTCGCTCTCTCAGCCATGTGTCTGGGTAGAGAGGGAAAGTATTTAGTGCTAATAAGAGCATTAAAAAATAGGCCACGTTTATTTTGTACGTTATGCAGGCTCTGCTGCGGGTGCAACTTTGCATTGCTAATGAGATGTAAAGGCAAAGCTATACTCTCAGTGCTCAGCACTAGTGATTGTACCTGCTCATGCTTGTGGAGGACCTGGGTCAGGTAGCCTGCACAAATACTGCAAGCTGTGGTTTTGCCCATGCAGGTATTTGTAGGTGCTAGACTGCTTGTGTGGGATGGGAAGGGAGAGTGGGAGGCTGACTAAGAGCTGGAGCCAAGGTGTGCCCTGCTAATGCAAACCTGGACTTCTCTTGTTCAGCTTATCTAGCAGCATAAGGGAAAGGCAACCTCCTGCTCTGTCTGTAGCTTTCCCGTGAGACAAGGATGCTGACCTAGTGCTCAGTCCGGAATGTGAAAGGCCAGGGCAATCCTTTTCGTCTGACTCGGCATCTGTTAAAACTGCTGCTTTAGACTGTAAAGTAATGGGGACATAGCAGTCTTCTTCCTACTACATCCAGGTGCAGTTTGAAAGGAAGGATGCATATGTCCTCCCTTGCCCTCAGCAGCCTTTAGCTGAGGCTGATGAAAGTCTTTTCTCAGTGCAAGAAAATCACAAATTCTCGTACATCCTGCACTATGTGAGTCTCCAAGTATTAGCACAGCTGTCATACTTAGCCATGTCTGCACGCTCATGCCTTCATATCCGATTCCAATACAACAATGCCATCACCTCTGTTGCTCACATCAAAGGACTGAATGCATCACAGTGCACAGTTTAACTCCTTTCAGTTAACTTGCTCTATAAAAACATAACCCACAGTGAGTGGGTATGTGTAATATATACCTGTGTATGGTTCTGCTTAGTGCTGCAGATGGGGTTGCTGATCTGATTATTTTAAAGTCACTGAGCTACATCTTCTGCCACAGATATAAATTGGTACTGCACAGCGGTGTTGCTGGTTAATGCTAGGTGAGGATTCAGCCTATAATGTGAATCTATAATAGAAACTTGTTTGTGTTCCTGAAAAGTGGAGATATTTTGAGTGTGCAACAAAATTGGCATTCTTATCCAGGCTTTGACATGGTATAATTGTAATTTCAAGATTATAATTGTTATTAAATTATTAAATAATGTAGCAGTGGAAGGTTAATTTAAGTTGTTGTGTGCTTTTTATCTCTTTAAAATTATATTGTTGAACTAAAATCAGTGTGGTGATATGTCCCAGTGCACAAACTGGATATGTAGCAGAGATGAATGAACACAGGCATGGTTTCAAACAAACCAGCCAAATCTGAACACATGTCCTCTTCTAAGAGAGGAGTTTAGGAGAAATAATTTTCAGCTCCATGATCCACACACCCAGTCATTATCACAGACATTATCATGGTCTCTCCCTGCTTGTATTTTAAAAAAAGCTCAAAGCCTGAATTGCAATACAGTCATTGCTAATTCAGAGTAAGTGGGCGACACTGCAGCTGGTGTCTGTTTGCCCATCTGATGTATGAATAGCAATCGATTTGGATTTTTTCTCTAAACACGATGTGATATTGAGTATGAGACCACTGCCAAATCTCCATGAAGAATTATGCTTGGTTTGGCTGGAAGACTAATGCAGATTGGTCACCCTATTAATAGGTGAAGCATCCAGTCCCCTCCAGCCTGGGCAGTTGTTTCTCCATGGACATCTTCCTCTGCATTTAGTCTCAGAAACTGGAACAACTTGTAGTAAGTAAAGGAAATAAGTGCTCCAGTTCTGAGTCCTGTACTAGATGAATTTCCTATAAATGTATACTAATACTCATCCTAGGTTTATTTTATTTCCTTCTTTTTGTTTTGTTTTGTTTTTTTTTTTCCATTAGATTTACCTTCCTATAACACCTTAACTCTTCTTCAGAGAGTCTGACAATACTTGGAGATGACTGCCTTTTTATTCTGCTATCATGTGATTATTATGGGGACCCCTGGTGGCCTAGTGGTTAGCATGCAGGACTCTCACCTCTGCGACCCAGGTTCGAATCCCAGCCAGTCCCCCGGGCAGATGGAGCCCGTTAGCCCTGTGAGGCCATCCATCTATGAGAAGGTCACTCTAAACAAACCTATGTCCTGAGGACCTCACTGCCATTGTCCAAGCTTGCTTGGCCCCGGCA
>NW_020933085.1:0-605 GCF_003984885.1 Neopelma chrysocephalum | reverse complement strand
AGGTGAGGGAGAAGGAATTAGAAGTTGAGGTGAAGAGGCCACACCAGGAGTGTCCAGCACAGGAGACACGGACACACTGGAGGGTGATGGTGGGGAAGGGATGGGAGCAGCTCACACGTGAGGAAACACTGAGACAGCTGGGAATGCTCAGCCTGGAGCAGAGAGGGAAGATGGGAGTCTGGGGAATGAGGAAAACAAGTGAGCAAAGCAACAAAACAGCTCCTGAACAGCCCCTGCCTCCACCTGACACCCAGAAATAACAGGGCCACCTGTTCCATCAGCCTGAGCAGATCAGAGCAAGGGTCTGAAAGGAGATTACAGGGCCTAAGACCCAAAAGAAATCAAGATTTAAATACAAGGTTTTTGTCATGCTGTGCAGGAAAGCAGCAACATCAAGTTGGTTGTTGCTTTGCAGTTGTATTTACAACTTGCATGAATATTGATAATTAATAGCATGAGCTTACCCTACAAAAATACAGAATATAATGGAAAAGCAGTAAAATCATGAACAGATTAACCCAAGAAAGGTGATCATGATCCAAGGTGAGGGAGAAGGAATTAGAAGTTGAGGTGAAGAGGCCACACCAGGAGTGTCCAGCACAGGA
>NW_020933084.1:0-658 GCF_003984885.1 Neopelma chrysocephalum | reverse complement strand
CACGTGGCAGAGGAGCACAAAATGTTCCTTCCTCCGAGTCACATTAATTGGAAACTTCCCTTTAACACTTATCCACCTCCAATATTGCCCTTTTTTTCCTCTATTTTAGCTTTTTTTGGTGGTCTTTTCTGTAAACGGGCTGAAACCCTGGGAGGAAAAATGATCCTTTCCCACCCCAGCTCCTGGGGAAGGAGGGTCCCTTCAAAGGCTCTTTGTGGTTGTTTCTTCCAGGCCAGAAGTAAAAACATTTTCCCCGTGGACACCGTTGATGATCTTGCACCAGACACAACTTATTGTTTTAAAGTTCAGGCAAATCTTCCCACAGAGGGCAAAGAAGGGCTGTTCAGTCCCGTTCGCTGCCTGAGAACCACCCAAAAAGGTGAGAGGAAAATCAGTTTTGTCTGCAAATTGTGGTTGGATTTAAACTCTCACAAAGTTTAGTCGGCCTAAAGCAACAAAAAATGTGCAGAATTGCCAAGTTCCTCCTGATTTTGGTTTAAAAAAATACATATGGAACAGTTATTTACCTTGTTTTTCTCAATCAGCATAAGGTATTTTAGTAGTAGAGCTTTAATTGTACAAAAAGGGGTTTTGCCATGAAGCAAATTTCACCCATTAATTTGGAGTACAGAAATAGGCAGAAGTGCCAAGTTCCTCC
>NW_020933083.1:0-684 GCF_003984885.1 Neopelma chrysocephalum | reverse complement strand
CACGTGGCAGAGGAGCACAAAATGTTCCTTCCTCCGAGTCACATTAACTGGAAACTTCCCTTCAACACTTATCCACCTCCAATATTGCCCTTTTTTTCCTCTATTTTAGCTTTTTTTGGTGGTCTTTTCTGTAAACGGGCTGAAACCCTGGGAGGAAAAATGATCCTTTCCCAACCCAGCTCCTGGGGAAGGAGGGTCCCTTCAAAGGCTCTTTGTGGTTGTTTCTTCCAGGCCAGAAGTAAAAACATTTTCCCCGTGGACACCGTTGATCATCTTGCACCAGACACAACTTATTGTTTTAAAGTTCAAGCAAATCTTCCCACAGAGGGCAAAGAAGGGCTGTTCAGTCCCGTTCACTGCCTGAGAACCACCCAAAAAGGTGAGAGGAAAATCAGTTTTGTCTGCAAATTGTGGTTGGATTTAAACTCTCACAAAGTTTAGTCGGCCTAAAGCAACAAAAAATGTGCAGAATTGCCAAGTTCCTCCTGATTTTGGTTTAAAAAAATACATATGGAACAGTTATTTACCTTGTTTTTCTCAATCAGCATAAGGTATTTTAGTAGTAGAGCTTTAATTGTACAAAAAGGGGGTTTGCCATGAAGCAAATTTCTCCCATTAATTTGAGGTACAGAAATATGCAGAAGTGCCAAGTTCCTCCTCATTTTGGTATAAAAAAATACATAT
>NW_020933082.1:0-743 GCF_003984885.1 Neopelma chrysocephalum | reverse complement strand
AAAAACCATAATATCACATAAAAAACCAGTGTATCACATCAAAAAAAGGTATCACATGAAAATGATAATATCACATAAAAAACCATTATGTCACATCAAAAAAGGTGTCACCTAAAACCATAGTATCACATAGAAACCATAATATCACATAAAAACCATAATATCACATAAAAAACCATAATATCACATCAAAAACCATTGTGTCACATCAAACCCCACCCTGTCAAGACACAGGTCTATAAACCTGTGTCCTGATCTCCAGCTGTCCCACAAATCCTGTGGCCAGTTACCTGAGTGGAGACATCCCTCGGGAATTCTTTGGGAATTCTTTTGCCAGAAAAAACAATCGACTCCCTAGAACGCGTGGGATTTTAATTCGGATTTTAAGAACTTGTAAATGACATTTCCAGTAAATATACTGTAAATAACAGTCTATAATTTACCTTGAGGCTCAGTTAAAGCACTGATTTGTAACTCCTGACCCACAATTCCATTGTTTCGGTCAGAAATGTCTCCTGGTCGGAGCATTTTTCCCTCGGCAGGAGCCCCCCCCTTCCAGATTGGAACAACCCCTGTGGCACAAACAAATCTGCTTTTTTTGTTCCCAAGGACACCAAAAATGCCTGAATTGTGTCTTGCAGTGGGTACCTGAAGAGGCTCAATGAGGATTACTCTGGGAAGTGGCTCAGTGTCCCGGGGTGTGGGAACATCCCTGGCACTCGGTGCAACGTCTCCTCTGTCAT
>NW_020933081.1:0-632 GCF_003984885.1 Neopelma chrysocephalum | reverse complement strand
AAAACCATAATATCACATAAAAACCATAATATCACATAAAAACCATAGTAACACATAAAAACCGTAATATCACATCAAAAACCATCGTGTCACATCAAACCCCACCCTGTCAAGACACAGGTCTATAAACCTGTGTCCTGATCTCCAGCTGTCCCACAAATCCTGTGGCCAGTTACCTCAGTGGAGACATCCCTCGGGAATTCTTTGGGAATTCTTTTGCCAGAAAAAACAATCGACTCCGTAGAACGCGTGGGATTTTAATTCGGATTTTAAGAACTTATAAATAACATTTACAGTGAATATCCTGTAAATAACAGTCTATAATTTACCTTGAGGCTCAGTTAAAGCACTGATTTGTAACTCCTGACCCACAATTCCATTGTTTCAGTCAGAAATGTCTCCTGGTCGGAGCATTTTTCCCTCGGCAGGAGCCCCCCCCTTCCAGATTGGAACAACCCCTGTGGCACAAACAAATCTGCTTTTTGTTCCCAAGGACCTCACACCAAAAATCCCTGAATTGTGTCTTGCAGTGGGTACCTGAAGAGGCTCAATGAGGATTACTCTGGGAAGTGGCTCAATGTCCCAGGGTGTGGGAACATCCCTGGCACTCGGTGCAACGTCTCCTCTGTCAT
>NW_020933080.1:0-322 GCF_003984885.1 Neopelma chrysocephalum | reverse complement strand
ACTTTAAAAAAGATCCTATAAATATCTGAAAAATGTTGCATCACTTTGAAAAAGATCCTACAAATGTCTGAAAAATATTGCATCACATTAGAAAAAGTCATGTCACATTAAAAAAAAATCTTATCACATCAAAAAAACATTGTATCCCATAAAAAGCTGTATTCTATTAAAAAAGATCATATCAGAAAATGATTGGTATCACATTAAAAAAAACCTGTGTCACATAAAACCAAAATTGTATCACATAACAAAACAAAATGTCACATCAAAAAAAGATATCACATAAAAACCATAATATCACATAAAAACCATAATATCACAT
>NW_020933079.1:0-314 GCF_003984885.1 Neopelma chrysocephalum | reverse complement strand
ATATGGTATCCCTTTAAAAAAGATCCTGTAAATATCTGAAAAATATTGTATCACTTTAAAAAAGATCCTGTAAATATCTGAAAAATATTGCATCACATTAGAAAAAGTCATGTCACATTAAAAAAAATCTTATCACATCAAAAAAACATTGTATCCCATAAAAAACTGTATTCTATTAAAAAAGATCATATCAGAAAATAATTGGTATCACGTTAAAAAATACCTGTGTCACATAAAACCAAAATTGTATCACATAACAAAACAAAATGTCACATCAAAAAAAGATATCACATAAAAACCATAATATCACATAA
>NW_020933078.1:0-1870 GCF_003984885.1 Neopelma chrysocephalum | reverse complement strand
AGAAATAGGCAGAAGTGCCAAGTTCCTCCTCATTTTGGTATAAAAAAATACATATGGAACAGTTTACCTTGTTTTTCTCAGTCAGCATAAGATATTTTAGTAGTAGAGCTTTAATTGTACAAAAAGGGGGTTTGCCATGAAGCAAGTTTCACCCATTAATTTGGGGTACAGAAATATGCAGAAGTGCCAAGTTCCTCCTCATTTTGGTGTAAAAAAGTGTGTATAACACGTGACATTTATTTTCCTCAGTCAACATGAAATATGGCAATAGTGGAGTTTTGATTGTACAAAAAGGGGTTTTGCCTCCAGGCAGTTTATTATTGCCTGATCAATTAATTTGGAGTGCAAAAGCTGCTTTTTGGCATTTTTGGAAAACTCTCTGTATTTTGAATGAGTGGCTTTGAATCGGGAGGAAAGGGATGTTTTGGAGGCAAAAGAAAAGCCTTTTGTGCACTTGGCAGTAAATAAATGCACAGAAAGTTGGACTGAGCTTAAAAAATCCTGGTTTTACGTAATCCTTGGGGAATTGGTTGCTCCTGGTTCTGGAAAAAGCCACAATGGCAGTTGTGCCTTGGTTTGCATGTCTAAATTTAAATTTAAATTCTTTTATGTGCTCTCAGTTGTCAGTTTAGGTACTTCCAAATGTTCCTTTCAGGAAAAAAATAACTTCAGGAAAGTCAAATATAGATCAGACCTGGATGGGACATCAAAATTAGTTGGTGGATGGGACATCAAAATCAAAATTAGTTGGAGTAATTAATAGATGGTACATGGAAATTACTTTATACAAAAATAATAAATGAAAAATAGACTAAATAATACATGTGCATTGTAATGAAATATTAAAATAATTAATGCATGTGCCTTTTAATAAAATATTAAATTAGCACACGTGTATTATAATAAATATTAAACTAATTGACACATGCATGTTTTAATAAAGTATTAAAATGAAAATATTGGAATGTGTAATAAATACAAGTGTATTTTACACGTTTTTCCCCTCGATTTATTGCCAAAAACAGTTTATTGCTGCTCATCTCAGTGTTTCCATAGTTGAATTTTTTCTGAATGGATTTTTTTTATTGAAGGCTTAGTACAACACCCTGACTTTGATTTGCAACCTTTGTAATGAACAGATAATCTCTGTATTTTCATTATTGAAAATGCACCATGAGAAATGTCCCTTCAGTGAGAAATCTGTCTATAATGTCATTTTTTTGGCTAATTTTGGGTTTCCTTTTCACTCTGAGCAGTGAACGACCTTCTCTGTGCAACAAATCTGAGAGTCCTTGGTCTGAATATGGAATTTCACCTGCACTGGGATAATCAGTACAAACAACCCGTGAGCTACAACGTCCAGTACCTCATGTGAGTCCAGAATTTCCCTCTCAGTTGGCAGCTTTTGTCCTTTGAAATGCCATTTATTTGATTTTGCCAGTGCTTTCTGGAAATTAAAATGAAATATTTAGTGTATTAATGCAGTAATTGGAACGTTCATCTGTTAAAAGGATTCCATAATATCTTATCCTGGAATTTCAGGGCACTGGAATGATTTTAATAGTGTTTAATACCTGAGGGAAGGGACTTGTAAATGCTGAATAACACTTTTAAAAGCTGGGAAGCTTTGCTTTGTAGCTTTTAGAGTGTGAAAAAATTCGATGACCAGAAGGGAGAAAAATGCAGGTGCTTGAGGTTTCAGTTGTCAACAGATCTGATTTCTTCTGGTCAGATCCAAACATGGAGAAAAACCTGTCAGCACATCAGAAAAACATTGTATCACATAAAAAAAAATCATATCAGGTTAAAAAAAAAAGTATCACATCTGAAAAATATTGTATCACTTTAAAAAAGATCCTGTAAATATCTG
>NW_020933077.1:0-1891 GCF_003984885.1 Neopelma chrysocephalum | reverse complement strand
AGAAATAGGCAGAAGTGCCAAGTTCCTCCTCATTTTGGTATAAAAAATACATATAGAACAGTTATTTACCTTGTTTTTCTCAGTCAGCCTAAGATATGGCAGTAGTAGAGTTTGAATTGTACAAAAAGGGGTTTTGCCATGAAGCAAATTTCTCCCATTAATTTGGGGTACAGAAATAGGCAGAAGTGCCAAGTTCCTCCTCATTTTGGTGTAAAAAACCATGTATAACACGTGACATTTATTTTCCTCAGTCAACATGAAATATGGCAATAGTGGAGTTTTAATTGTACAAAAAGGGGTTTTGCCTCCAGGCAATTTATTATTGCCTGATTAATTAATTTGGAGTGCAAAAGCTACTTTCTGCATTTTTGGAAAACTCTCTGTATTTTGCATGAGTGGCTTTGAATCGGGAGGAAAGGGATGTTTTGGAGGCTAAAGAAAAGCCTTTTGTGCACTTGGCAGTAAATAAATGCACAGAAAGTTGGACTGAGCTTAAAAAAATCCTGGTTTTACATAATTCTTGGGGAATTGGTTGCTCCTGGTTCTGGAAAAAGCCACAATGGCAGTTGTGCCTTGGTTTGCATGTCTAAATTTAAATTTAAATTCTTTTATGTGCTCTCAGTTGTCAGTTTAGGTACTTCCAAATGTTCCTTTCAGGAAAAAAATAACTTCAGGAAAGTCAAATATAGATCAGACCTGGATGGGACATCAAAATTAGTTGGTGGATGGGACATCAAAATCAAAATTAGTTGGAGTAATTAATAGATAGTATTTTCGTATAAAGTAATTTCCATGTGCCAAATAAAAAATATACTAAATAATACACGTGCATTTTAATGAAATACTAAAATAATTAATTCACGTGCCTTTTAATAAAATATTAAATTAGCACACGTGTATTATAATAAATATTAAAATAATTGACAGGTGCATGTTTTAATAAAGTATTAAAATGAAAATATTGGAATGTGTAATAAATACAAGTGTATTTTACACATTTTTCTCCTCAATTTATTACCAAAACAGTTTATTGCTGCTCATCTCAGTGTTTCTGTAGTTGAATTTTTTCTGAATTGATTTTTTTTATTGAAGGCTTAGTACAGCACCCTGACTTTGATTTGCAACCTTTGTAATGAACAGATAATCTCTGTATTTTCATTATTGAAAATGCACCATGAGAAATGTCCCTTCAGTGAGAAATCTGTCTATAATGTCAATTTTTTTGGCTAATTTTGGGTTTCCTTTTCACTCTGAGCAGTGAACGACCTTCTCTGTGCAACAAATCTGAGAGTCCTTGGTCTGAATATGGAATTTCACCTGCACTGGGATAATCAGTACAAACAACCCGTGAGCTACAACGTCCAGTACCTCATGTGAGTCCAGAATTTCCCTCTCAGTTGGCAGCTTTTGTCCTTTGAAATGCCATTTATTTGATTTTGCCAGTGCTTTCTGGAAATTAAAATGGAATATTTAGTGTATTAATGCAGTAATTGGAATGTTCATCTGTTAAAAGGATTCCATAATATCTTATCCTGGAATTTCAGGGCACTGGAATGATTTTAATAGTGTTTAATACCTGAGGGAAGGGACTTGTAAATGCTGAATAACACTTTTAAAAGCTGGGAAGCTTTGCTTTGTAGCTTTTTGAGTGTGGAAAAATTCGATGACCAGAAGGGAGAAAAATGCAGGTGCTTGAGGTTTCAGTTGTCAACAGATCTGATTTCTTCTGGTCAGATCCAAACATGGAAAAAAAAAACTGTCTTAGCACATCAGAAAAACATTGTATCACATAGAAAAAATCATATCAGGTTAAAAAAAAAAGTATCACATCTGAAAAATATTGCATCACTTTAAAAAAGATCCTGTAAATATCTGAAAAATATGGTATCAC
>NW_020933076.1:0-469 GCF_003984885.1 Neopelma chrysocephalum | reverse complement strand
GTGGAGCCCGCCAGGGACACAGCCGGGGTCAAGGTGTTCGGGCCTGGAGTGGAGGGAAAGGGTGAGTCTGGGGGGAGACCATGGGGGTGACACAATCAGGGTAACACCACCGGGGTCAAGGTGTTCAGGCCTGGTGTGGAGGGAAAGGGTGAGTCCAGGGTGAGAGTGAGAATACTGGGATGAGACCATGAGGAAGGGATGGGATGGGATGGGAAAGGATTGGATGAGAAGGGGATGGGATGAGAAGAGGAGGGGATGAGAAGGGATGGGATGGGAAAGGATGGGGATGGGATGGGATGAGAAGGGATAGGAAGGGATGAGATGAGATGGGATGGGATGAGAAGGGATAGGAAGGGACGGGATGAGAAGGGGATGGGATGGGATGAGAGGGGGTAGGCAGGGCTGCCCCCCTGACCCCCCCGTGCCCCAGGCGTGTTCCGCGAGGCCGTGACGGAGTTCGAGGTGGACG
>NW_020933075.1:691-1292 GCF_003984885.1 Neopelma chrysocephalum | reverse complement strand
GTGGAGCCCGCCAGGGACACAGCCGGGGTCAAGGTGTTCGGGCCTGGCGTGGAGGGAAAGGGTGAGTCTGGGGGGAGACCACCAGGGTGGCACTGCCAGTGTCAAGGTGTTCGGGCCTGGCGTGGAGGGAAAGGGTGAGTCCGGGGGGAGACCATGGGGGTGACACAATCAGAGTGACACCGCTGGTGTCAAGGTGTTCAGGCCTGGAGTGGAGGGAAAGGGTGAGTCTGGGGTGACAACACTGGGGTGAAGGGGTGACACCACCGGGGTCAAGGTGTTCGGGCCCAGAGTGGAGGGAAAGGGTGAGTCCGGGGTGACACCACAGGGGTGACACCACAGGGGTGAGACAATCAGAGTGACACCGCTGGGGTCAAGGTGTTCGGGCCTGGAGTGGAGGGAAAGGGTGAGTCCGGGGTGACACCGCCAGGATCAAGGTGTTCGGGCCCAGAGTGGAGGGAAAGGGTGAGTTTGGGGGGAGACCATTTGGGGTGAAGGGGTGACACTGCCGGAGTCAAGGTGTTCAGGCCTGGAGTGGAGGGAAAGGGTGAGTCCAGGGTGACACCACAGGGGTGAAGGGGTGATACAACCAGGGTGACACCGC
>NW_020933075.1:0-591 GCF_003984885.1 Neopelma chrysocephalum | reverse complement strand
CGCAAGGGCGGAGGGGTGATACAACCAGGGTGACACCGCTGGGGTCAAGGTGTTCAGGCCCGGAGTGGAGGGCAAGGGTGAGTCCAGGGTGAGACCATGGGGGTGACACAATCAGGGTGACACTGCTGGCATCAAGGTGTTCAGGCCTGGTGTGGAGGGCAAGGGTGAGTCCAGGGGGAGACCACTGGGGTGAAGGGGTGACACCACCAGGGTGACACCACAGGGTGACACCACCAGGGTGGCATCACTGGGGTCAAGGTGTTTGGGCCTGGAGTGGAGGGCAAGGGTGAGTCCAGGGGGAGAGTGAGAATACTGGGATGAGACCATGAGGAAGGGATGGGATGCAATGGGAAAGGATTGGATGAGAAGGGGATGGGATGGGATGAGAAGAGGAGGGGATGAGATGGGATGGGAAAGGATGAGAAGGGATGGGATGGGATGGGATGGGATGGGATTGGGATGAGAAGAGGATGGGATGGGATGGGATGGGATAGGAAAGGATGATAAGGGATGGGATGGGATGAGATGAGAAAGGATAGGAAGAGATGGGATGAGAAGGGGATGGGATGGGATGAGAAGGGGATGGGATGG
>NW_020933074.1:0-13760 GCF_003984885.1 Neopelma chrysocephalum | reverse complement strand
GCTGAACTGAGCCCACCCTTTAATCCTAAGGTTCATCTGCCGGGGCCAAGCAAGCTTGGACAATGGCAGTGAAGTCCTCAGGACGTAGGTTTGTTTAGAGTGACCTTCTCATAGATGGATGGCCTCACAGGCCTAACGGACTCCATCTGCCCGGGGGACTGGCTGGATTCGAACCTGGGTCGCAGAGGTGAGAGTCCTGCACGCTAACCACTAGGCCACCAGCAAAGTCTTAAAGGATGGGAGGCATGGTTGGCAACTAGGTCCTACCATACCAGGAAACAAAGAGATATACCCGGGTGGGTTGGCACAGGGTTAGGTGTATTAAATACTATAGATCAAGAAGTGTTAATTAACAAACTCAGTGCTGTCACTTCTGATTTAGGAAAACTCAAAGTCCCTTTAAAATCATCTATGCTCACATTGGCAGAAACCCAATCTCTAGCTGTCAAATTATTAACATTGATAGCAAATTACACAGCCGAAGATTTTACTAAAATTGCCGACTACTCTGGAAGTATTAGTAAAAAGGTTGCACTTGCAATCCAATGTATCCAGACTCAACAATGGGTACAATCTATAGCTGCAGGAATACTCAGAGAAGGAACATGAGGGATATTACTCCAGGAGAATTAATTGCTAGAGAAGATTCCACTACTCAGTTTGAAAAAGATCATCAAGCCTGGTGGCAATTAGTGAATTTCAGCTACAAACCACAACATGAACGAATTGAAGCTTATGTGCTCACTATTAGTGCAGTACAAGAACAGGCAATCTTTCCTGTCCTAACCCTGGGAGCTATACACCAAAATGTCATCGTCAGACCCTTAGGTCATAGTGTTTGGGCAAGTTATGATCAAACCAAAGGCAAATGGCAATCTATCAGCACCAAGGTCTGTATTCCCAGGGAACAATTAGGATACATCTGTGAAAATGCAGTAAGAGAAAATGAAGACCTGTGTTTAGATATCGAAGAAAGTACACGTACCTTTGAAATGTTCTCACACACTAAAGCCCAATCACAAGTATTTTATGAAGGAAATGGATGTGCATGTGTTAGAACTGTTTGTGTTAATATTATTGTAGATAATTGTCATGAGATAACTAATGGAACTAATTTTTGTGTATGTAATTTCACTAAGATTATAGGTTGTGATTTTAATTATATTGCACCAGTAACAACTCAACAATTGATTAGAATAAATTATACTTTATATCATGATATACCTAAATTACAAATAGGCATGAATATCGATCTTTTTAAAGCAATGATTAGACACCCGGATGTAGAAAAGCTAGTCCAAGAAGTAAACAGAACAACCCAACGCATGCTGTGACAAGTGAAACATGACTCCGAAAATATAAAGTCTATTTTAACCGATGGAAAACGAATAGGAGAACATCATTGGTGGGACATCCTAGTAGGTTACTCTCCCAGAGCAACGCAAGTAATTAATTTTTTAATACATCCCATGCTAATCATATTGGGAGGAATAATCATATTATCTTTCTTGAACATCTACCTGTGGTATAAGTTGAGCATCATAGTAAAGAGACACAAAAAATGTGGGCAACGATGTCCACTCACCGAAACCCTTTGTCTTTAGAACTTGACGAAAGAATTTGTAAGTCCTGAGAAAAGGGGGAAAATGAAACAGAGCAAGGATTTTTAGAGGCTAAAATCCTTCTCCGAGAAGAGGTTCACAGATACCACTTTGAGGAATGATGCATTTAGGTTAAAATGACAGAGACAGAAAACATGTGTTATGAGATTAATTAAGGGAGAGAAGGTATCAGGCTCCGAGAGGCCTGTTTGTCCTTGGTATGCTCTATCCTAATGAAATATAACAAAAAGGTTAGCCTAGTAGTCATAAATTAGATAAGATGGACATTTGGGGGTTTGGAGAGCTGAGTAAAGGGGTTTTTAGTAAGACTTTCGGACATAGTCAGGAAGAGTTGAAAAGTTCATGAAGATGAGGAACAAGAGAACGACCACCATGAGGTCGAAGAAAATGGAACGACCCCCAGGAATTTACTCAAAAGGATGACTCCGCCTCAAGCTCACCTGAACCCCACCTGATATGAATATTATAACTAGATGATGTAATTGTAATAAATATTCATGTAAAATATTGTAATCCCTCACCAAAATTGTATAAATTACCTGACTTTTCACTGAGAACTTCGGAGCTAGTTTGTCCAGTGCGTGCTGGCTAGACTCCCCAACGTTGCTCAAATTAAATACCTTTGCTGCTTAAAGACTCAAAACTGTCTCTGAGCAGTCATTTTATGCTGGTTTTGGCATCATGCTCTTGCATTCTTGCTCAACCTCTCCTTCTTGCTTTCTCACAGTATTGGGTTTGTATTGTCTCTCCGCTGTCCAGTTGAGGAGGGGAAGTGATAGAGCAGCTTGGTAGACAACTGGTGTCCAGTCAAGGTTAATACACCACACTTTCTGAGGCTCCCTTTCCAGGTCTCACTTTCTTGCTCACTCCCCGCCCCTGCCCCATGCATGGTCTCTCACCCTTGCTTTCTCACTAGTACACCGGAATTCACCTTTCCACATTCACTTTCCTGTGCCTTGCATTATCATGTCCTTGAAGTCTCACTCATGCTCTCACTCACCCTCACCCTGTTTTCCACGCTTGCTTTCTCTCATTTTTTTCCTCCCTCACTTCCTCACGTTTGCTTTTATTGCCTTAGAGTTTTTGATTTTTTAATTTTTATAGGCTTTAGAAGTAGTTATGTAGTCAATGTAGATTTTAAAGTAGCTTCATTATATCCCTCACCCTTTAGCACAGTAGTTTACATATTTTCCCAACACTGTTACTCCTTTCCCATATCAAAATTCTGTTAAGTCCGTTAATTGTTTAGTCTTCTTTTCAATGTAGATTTGCAGAAAGCACCTTAATGCCTGCCCCAAGGAATGTAAACATGGGCACAATGACCTTCAGGCCAAGACTTTGGAGGGCCTCCAAGGTCTGCACGTGCTTTGATGAAGAGGAAGATGATGAAAGAGGGGTCCCAAACTCCCCCAGACTCAATTCCCGAAGGGGTGTGCCAAGGGGTGGAACAGGGCAGAACTGGGGGTGGACAAGCAGGGATTGGATGGACATCATTATAAAATTGTAGCACCTGGGTCGAACGGGCGCGCGCCAGTTGTATTCCCAGAGCCTGGTGGCTCGTTAAAGCTTTCTGCTTTCTTATATCTTATACCCTTATTTGGCCCGGAGTCTCTTTTTCAGTGGTCTCTTAAGGCAACAGTTTTGGCGCTTCCGAAAGGTGGAAACTGGAATCCAGCAGCCTAGAACACCTGGGACTCCGCATCAGGAAATTTCATCCTGCAGGAAATTCTACTGCCAGCATATTTTGGAGAATTCCCTCAGTGATCTTTGAGAAGCCCCAACTCCTAACAATCAAGGGTGAGATAAAGAGAGCAGTTGCTTTGAGTAATTTTGCTAGCAATTATAAAGTGGAGTTTTCCCTGGAAATTGGGAATATGGTGCGACTGGGAGGGGAAACTTAGCCTTGGGCCCAGAAGTTGCAAGAGTCAGTGTTTTCCCAGTCTATGTGCGAAAGGGTTTTGCCAGGGCGGGCAATGGGACTGTCCGTGAGGCTTCAGTAAAGGCAGGGCAGAGGGAAACTCAGGAGTTTCGTGTTGGCCAGGTACGGCCGGGGTGGGGTGGGGGAGGGACGCCTCTCCATGTGGTAAAATACTCTAGGGGTACCCGAAGCTGAAGGTGGTGCTCGGGGAAGAAGTTTGCATGATGACCCGAAGGCTGTGAGTTCTAATGCCAGTGCTGTTAATCTTTTCATCATAGGTGATATCGAATCTAGGGAGGAGGGAATCCCTAAAAGACCTCCTTTAGCTTAGGTTTTCTGCCAAGTTTATATCAAAAACCCGAGAGATGAGGACTTAGACCTTATAGTGGCCCTCGATTTGCGAGGGGCCAGTCCGGGAGCCGTTCTGGCGTTGGGCGCGGGTCCTGTCGGAGCGGTGGCTCCTGCGGGGGCCGCCCCTGGAGCGGGTCCTGCCGGCGCTGCGGGACCGGCTGGGCCGGGGGTGGCTCCTTCGGTCGTGGCGACGGCTCCGGGAGCGGTCCCGGGACCGGCTGGAGCCGTTGAAGCCAGCGCGGTCGTTATGGCAACGGGAGCGACGGGCGCAGGCGCCGTCAATGCTCCGGGACCGGCCGGAGCGGGGCCACCGGCCCCAGCTGGGGCTGCCAGCCCCGCCGGAGACGGCGCGGTCGCTAGCGTGGGGGGAGGGCCGTGGGATCGGCCCCTCCCGTAGCCGCTCCAGTCTCTTCGGGGGCGGTGCCGACCGCCGGCGCGGTTGCCACGGCAACAGGGGGTGCCGCAGGCGCAGGCGCTGACCGGGACCCGGAAAGAGGGGCCCCGGGGGCCGCTCCGGGAGCGGTCCCTGGACCGGCCGGGGCCGTTGGACCGGGCGCGGTTGCGCTGGTACAGACAGGGCCCGCCCCGGCTGTTCCAACTGTCAAAGGGGAGGCTATTACCCCCGCAGCTGTGGTTTCGACCCCTGCCGGCGCAGCGCCTGCAGTGGCGGCGGGCGCAGGAACGGTTGCCACGGCAACGGGGGCCGGCGCAGGCGCAGTTGCGGGCGCAGTCGCGGGCGCGGACAGGTCTATCCCCGCCGGGGCCGACACGGCCCCGGAAGGGGGGGCTGCGGGGGCGGTGCCTACAGCAGGGGTCCCCGCTCCAGCCGACACGGGACCCTCCAGCTCTACCATTATGGGCGGAGCCGGATCCGCTCCCTTCCCCCTAGCACCCTCCGTCCTTTATGGTCCCTACCCTCCCACAAAGGGGGGCGCGGTCATTCCGCTCGCCCCGCCCTGGAATGCAGCATTTCCCACTGCGGAAGGGGGGAGGTGGGACCCTGGGGTGTTCCCAGCTTCCGCCCCTTATCATCAGGGAACGGGCGCACCAAGGAAGAGCAAATCATTCTCGGCCTCTGACAGGAGGCAAAGGCGGGGTATTCCCCCTTTGACCCCTCGAGCGCGAAATTCAAAACTCGAGGCAGTGATCTCACTGACACAGGTACAGAAGCCTTTGCTGACGAATCAGACAGTAGCTCGGAGGAGGAGAAACCTCCTGTAGTAAAACCAAAAACAGAGGGGAGGAAGGTACGTGAAGCCCTAGCAGATCCAAGCCCAGTGGCTAGGAGAACAAGGATAAGAAAGGAAAAAGCTGTGGTAGAGGCTCCCTTAAGACAGGTTATGAGCAACCAAGGCCCAGTTTTGATAAAAGTTCCTTTTTCTCTGGTTGAGTTGCAGCAGTGGAAGGTTTCAATCGGTCCATATAGAGATAACCCAGACAAAGTGGCTAATTATGTGGAAAGAGCAATAAGAACACAAAATTCAGATTGGTATGACCTTGAAGCTATGATGGATACGTTACTTGATGCTGAAACAGAGCAAGGATTTTACTCCGAGAAGAGGCTCACAGATACCACTTTGAGGAATGATGCATTTAGGTTAAAATGACAGAGACAGAAAACATGTGTTATGAGATTAATTAAGGGAGAGAAGGTATCAGGCTCCGAGAGGCCTGTTTGTCCTTGGTATGCTCTATCCTAATGAAATATAACAAAAAGGTTAGCCTAGTAGTCATAAATTAGATAAGATGGACATTCGGGGGTTTGGAGAGCTGAGTAAAGGGGTTTTCTGTAAGACTTTCACACGTAGTCAGGAAAAGTTGAAAAGTTCATGAAGATGAAGAGCAAGGAAACAACTCCCATGAGGACGAAGAAAGTGGAACGACCCCCAGGAATTTACTCAAAAGGATGACTCCGCCTCAAGCTCACCTGAACCCCACCTGATATGAATATTATAACTAGATGATGTAATTGTAATAAATATTCATGTAAAAAATTGTAATCCCTCACCAAAATTGTATAAATTACCTGACTTTTCACTGAGAACTTCGGAGCTAGTTTGTCCAGTGCTAGCTGGCTAGCACCCCAACGTTGCTCGAAATAAATACCTTTGCTGCTTAAAGACTCAAAACTGTCTCTGAGCAGTCATTTTATGCTGGTTTTGGCATCAATTTTGGCGAGCAGGCAGGAGTGCCAGATTCCCCCCAGTGCTGGAATCCTGGGGTTCTGGGGACCCTCAAGGGCTTCCGACTGGATCTTCCGCCGACCGAGGCTCCCCTGCCCCTTGGTTTCACATGCAGGTGGACAAGGACCTCCTGCGCAATATAAAAGGTATTTATATTTTCTTTGGTTTAATTTGTTTAATTTGGTTGAATTTACCCTGTAAGACAAGACAGGATGCTGTTCTCACAAGGTCAACCAGAAGGGACGCCTTCTGAAGAGAGGATAACCTCTATCTGGTATAACCCAGATTTGGTTTGCATTGTATTGTATTTGGTTTGCATTGCATTGTATTTGGCCAAATATTGTTCATTTTGACTTGAAGATTTGGGAGGCTAATAATCCTTGAGTTTCCTCTTGAACTGTCTTAAGATTTGGGACTGTTTCCTTTTGGTTTTCTTGAGACAAGGGGCTTTAGGACCCAGAGGAGCCTCGGTTTGGTTTTCTTCTAGTCCTGCTGAGGAATTCCTGGAATGCGGCAGCTGGAGATAATGTACTGTGGGGTCTCTTTGTTTTGTTTCATTTTACATGCTACTTTGTTCTGTGTTAAAAGTTGTGGTTTGTTTGTTTGCTTACAGGAAGTAATCTCGGTAATCCCAAACAAGTAACAGAACTCTACTGTGCTGTTTGAAACCTAAAATTAAGATTTGTCCTTTTGTAACTGCATTATACGTGAAATTGCAATAGATACATTTTAGGACCTAAAAGAGACACAAGGAATAAGGTTAAATCGAACTTTGAATTTGTATTGTATTAGGTGTGGTGATAATCAGAGCTTGGAAGAGACCAAGGGAGCTAATATTATTGTCAAACAACTGATAGGTACGTAATTTTTTAAGATTCGCTCAAATTACCAGTAGAACATACATTTTTGTGGTCTACAGCGACATCTTGTGGTTTTATGTGGTAAAACAATTTGAGTGTGTGTAAGCTGTGTATTTCGTGGTCTACAGCGACATTTTGTGACCTTAAGTGGTAATGCAACTGGAACGTGTAAAACTTAGAAAATAGAAAATTTTAAAGAATTTAACAGGTGTGCGAGTGTATGTGTGAGTGTGTCTGAGACGCAGCATCGCTGCTAAGCGAGAGAGAGTCCCAATCTGCATTTCCGATCTGTCCTCGAGGACATCGGCCAGAGAAGGACGAAGCGAGAGATAATTTAACCCATGAAGTGGTGGGATAGAGTAAGAAATACTTTAAGACGGTGGAATAGATTAAGGAAACTGTTGAAACTTAATCTAGAGTTTGATTATATAAAGGAAGTCACTCAGCTGGATGGGAAAGACATTGGTGGGAGCTTAGTTCAGTTAGATTTTGAACAAAGGGCCCAAAGACAGGAATTGCTTGATGTGATAGTGTGTCATCTGAGTTTATAAGACAATTAGTTCAGAGAAGAGACGAATTAGGGTACGACCCTCCAGTGATTCAAAGTATTTGCAACTGGGAACCAGTTTGGGAACACGACCCCAGGGTTAGTTGGCATATTACTGATGCTTGGATGGTTGGACGATCTGGTGAATACCCTGCATTCTATGATATTTATCAGTAATAATACATTGTAAATTGATATACCCTTAAGAATGGGGAGTGGAGTAAATAAAGAAATGTATATTAAAACCCCTCTGGGTTGCATTTTGAGACATTGGAAGAAATTAGGCAGAATTCCTGGAGGAAATTTAAGCAAAAGAACACTTCTGAAATACTATCAGGATTTGTGGCCTCTCTATACATTAGACGATAATGAAAAGTGGCCACGAGAAGGAAGCCTTAATTACAATACAATACTACAGCTTATGCTGTTCCTCCACAGAGAACAAAAATGGGACGAAGTGATGCATGCCAAGATCTTTTTCACCTTGAGAAATAAACCTGAATGGCAGAAAAACTGCGGAATAAATATCCCACCCCAAGATCTTTTTGTCTTAACATTGGAAAAGGATCAGAAAAATCATAAACCTAAAAAATGTTGTTGTGATGCTTGCAGTATTGGGCAGCAGTGTCTTAAATTAGGAAAGAGGGATAGTGATGAAGATAGTATCTTAGACTTCCAAGAACTACAGCTAGCATCCTTTAGAGAACCAGAGCAGCCCGCAGCAATCAGGAATAGATAATTCGGTGAGTATAGCAGAAAGCGTAGAAGAACCAGAGGAGGGGGTAAGCAGCACACAACCTAGTCGGGCTGGGAGGCAGAAAACCAAAAACAAAGCTAGGACCAAAGCAAAATCTAAAACAGAGACAAGCCACATGGTGGCACCATTACGCCAAGTAATAATGCCTGCAGGTACTCAAGCCAGAGTAAAAGTTCCCTTTTCTGCAGGTGATTTGAATAGTTGGAGAGAAGAAGCCAAAAGATTTAGAGAAGACCCTGAGAAAGTGACTAAAAGATTTGAATTATTTGCGAAAAACCAAGACATTGACTGGGTTGATATAGACTTAATGTTATCAGAACTTACAGAAACAGAAAAAGAACTTGTAATCAACACAGCTAGACAAAACGTAGAAGCACAGATTGCTACAAATGTTTTAAGAGGGAACATAGATGACATTTTTCCAATACAAAACCCTAATTGGAATCCAAATGATCCAGTGCAATACAGGTTGCTAGAACAATATAGAAATCTAATCCTGGTGGGATTAAGAAATGCCATACCCAGAGCAGTCAATTGGGCAGTTTTGTACGAAGTGAGACAGGGACGAGACGAAACCCCCACAGCATTTTTAGACAGAGGTGCTATGAGGAAATACACTACCTTAGACCCGGCGTCAAAAGAAGGTAAACTACAACTAGTAGGGTTACTAATGGGACAAAGCAATCTTGACATCAGGAAAAAATTACAGAAAATAGACCATCCTGCCAGTAAAGTCTTAGAGGTGCTAGTGAATGAGGCTTGGAAAGTATATAACAACAGAGAGAAAAGGGAAGATAGAAAATTAGCAAGGGTAATAGTGGCTGCTATGGCCCAAAACCCAAATCCATCAAGACCGGACATAAGAAGTTGGGGCAGAGGCCAAACTAAAAGGGGAAGAGGAGGCTTCCCCTCCCAGCAGCCAAGAATAGGACAAAATCAGTGTTCCTATTGCCTACAAACGGGTCATTGGAAACGAGACTGCCCTAAGTTGGAAAAAAAAGAACTCAGAAGGGGCTGTCATCGCTCATCAGAATGGAGAATGAGGGAGACTGATGGATTTTCCCCTGGCAGATCCATTGGTCAGAATTGAGCTAGGGGAAAATGAAAAATTATTAGATTTTCTAATTGACACTGGAGCTACATTTTCAGTTTTGAATCAAGAACTAGTACCTAAAAGTGATGAGTTTGTTCAAGTTGTGGGAGCAACCGATCAACCAGAAAAAGCTTTCTTTTTGAAACCCCTCAGGTACAAAATTGGAAAACAAATGGGAGTCCACCAGTTCTTATATTTACCTAATTCCCCAAAGCCTTTGCTGGGGAGAGATTTATTGGAAAACCTGGGAGCTGTGATTAAAATTGACAAAGGTAAATTTGAATTTCAAGTAAATGAAGAACAACTAATAGCAGCCCTGAGTTTGGCCATAAACTGCATAGAATCAGAGCAAAGCAATCAAAAGATCAGTCAAATCTTAGATCAGGTATATCCCTTAGTATGAGCTACTGATATACCTGGCAGATCAAAACAAGCAACCCCTATTCAAATAGAACTACTGCCAGGAACAAAGCCAGTAGCTAGAAAACAGTATCCACTGAAACTAGAAGACAGAAAAGGAATTGAACCTTTAATTGAAAACTTTTTGAAATTGGGACTCAATAGAGTGTGAATCAGATTTTAACACCCCAATTCTCCCAGTCAAGAAACCAAATGGGGCCTACAGACTAGTTCAAGATTTAAGAGCTGTAAATGAAATAGCAAAAACAATTTATCCCTTAGTGGTCAATCCCTATACACTTCTGACAAAATTAAAAGACAATTTGATTTGGTTTACAGTACTAGATCTAAAAGACGCATTTTTCTGTCTCCCTTTGGCCCAGAGAGCCAAAAGATATTTGCATTTGAATAGGAATCAGCCAATAATGGAAGAAAGATGCAATTAACCTGGACCGTTTTACCTCAGGGGTTCAAAAACTCGCCAACTTTGTTTGGTAATCAATTGGCCAAAGAATTAGAACAATGGGGACAGCCGCCAGGAGATGGTGCTCTTCTGCAGTATGTAGATGACTTACTGATAGCAACAGAAACAGAAGAAGAATGTGTACAGTAGACAATCTCTCTCTTAAACTTCCTGGGTTTAAATGGTTATCGAGTCTCCCAACAGAAAGCACAGTTGGTGCAAGAGAAAGTGGTGTACCTGGGATACGAAGTCTCTGGAGGACAGCAGTCTCTAGGAACAGCGAGGAAAGAAGCAATCTGCCAGACACCCAGACTAGAAACGGTGAGAGACCTACAAGCCTTCCTAGGAATGACAGGTTGGTGCCGTTTATAGATATATCAGTACGGGGTACTTACAAGACAAGACCTTTGTATGAACTGCTGAAAACAGCCAAAATTAACATAATTTGGACCCCTGAAGTGGATAAAGCCTTCAAACAACTAAAGCAAGAACTCATGAGGGCTCCAGCACTAGGTCTGCCTGACGTAACAAAGCCCTTTTGGCTGTTCTCACATGAACGTCAAGGGATGGCTTTAGGAGTCCTGGCTCAGCAGCTGGGGCCATACAAGAGAGCAGTAGCCTACTTCTCCAAACAACTGGATGAGGTGAGCAAAGGGTGGCCCGCCTGCCTGAGGGCAGTAGCTGCAGTGGTTGTAAATATAGAAGAAGTCAGGAAACTTACAATGGGGCAGAAAATGACTGTGTTAGTGTCCCATACTGTATCAGCAGTGCTGGAACAAAAGGGTAACCATTGGTTATCACCTTCCCTGTTCCTGAAATACCAGGCAATTCTAGCCGAATCAGATGATGTGACCATTCAGGTGACTAACATTGTCAGTCCAGCTTCATTCCTAGAAGGAAGAATGTCAGCCAAACCGCTTGAGCATGACTGCCTGGAAACCATTGAAGCAGTGTATTCCAGTCGCTCAGACCTTAAAGAAGAACCACTCCAAGATGCGGGTGACTGATTTTCAGACGGCAGCAGTTTCATGAAGCAAGGTGTGAGAATGGCTGGTTATGCAGTTACTACAATGGAAAAGGTAATTGAGTCAAACCCTTTACCTGCAAGAACTTCAGCCCAGAAAGCAGAACTGATAGCTCTCACCCGAGCTCTCGAACTGGCAAAAGGGAAGCGAATAAACATCTGGACAGATTTCAAATATGCCTTCTCTGTTGCACATGCCCACAGCGCAATATGGAAAGAACGAGGGCTATTGACCGCCCAAGGAAAAGCTGTAAAGCATGCGGAAGAGATTCTCCAACTGTTACAAGCCGTCCAGCTCCCAACACAGGTGGCTATAATGCACTGTAAAGGACACCTGAATGGTAACACGGTTCCAGAAATAGGTAATCGGAAAGCTGATGCAAAAGCCAAATTAGCGGCCGCAAGAAGCGGAGAGTTAGCAATAGCAGCATTAGTGCCAGAAAAGCTAGACACAGATTTCCAGCCAGAATACCAAGAAGCAGATCATAAGTGGATCCATAAAAATGGAGGTAAGCTATTGGACAATGGGTGGGGCCAGCTGAAAACAGGACAGCTAGTATTGCCAGGAAAAATAGTATGGCAGTTTGTAAAAACAGAACATGACGACTCATTGGGGTTTAGATCCACTCTATCATCTAAAAACTAGAGTGGCAGGACCAAAATTATTTACTGCAATAAAACAGGTTACATCCCGATGCAAGTGTTGCCTGAAAAATAACCCAAATACTGGGACTAAAATACAACAAGGGGCAATAAACAAAAGAAAATTCCCAGGTGAAGTTTGGCAAATTGATTTCTCTGAATTACCAAGAAAAGGGGGGATACAGATATCTCTTAGTTTTGACAGATACATTTTCTGGATGGCCTGAAGCTTTCCCATGCAAAACAAGTAAAGAAAGAGAAGTGATCAAAGTTCTGTTAAACGAAATTATACTGCGATTTGGGGTGCCAAGAAGCATCTCTTCAGACAGGGGTTCACATTTTTGTACAAGAGTTGTACAAGCAGTAAGTAAAGCATTGAAAATCAAATGGCAATTACACGCCTTACAGGCCCCAAGCGAGTGGGCAAGTAGAAAAAATGAACCATCTCATTAAACAACAAATTGCTAAAATATGCCAAGAAACAAATTTTCAGTGCCATCAGGCTTTACCTATTGCCCTGATCAGATTGAGGGTCAAACCAAGATCAAAAGAAAAATTGAGTCCGTTTGAGATTTTATGTGGTAGACCCTATGTGATGCAGATTGTAGATAGTGAGGCAGTAGATTAAATAGGCAATCAATATGTGTATGATTATGTTATAGCTGTAGGAAAACAATTTGATAAAAATGCTACGGTGGTGTTAGAACACCAACCCAAACAGCCTGACTGTAAACTACATCCATTCAGTCCCAGTGATTGGGTATATGTCAAGAATCTTTTAGGAGAACCTCTGCAAGAAAAGTGGGAAGGACTGTTCCAGGTGTTGCTGACCACCTTCACAGCAATCCGGGTAAAAGAGCAACCAACCTGGATCCACTACTCCCAAGTTAAAAGAGCTCCAGAAGACGATGAAGAAAACTCTTGAGGAAGCCTGAACCATGGACCTAAAAACGACACTGATTCTTGGATTTTTGATAAGTATAACCTTATCCCAAGCTCCTACCTTGGAGTGGCCATGGTCGAGTGCACAGATTATAGAATTGTTTCCCTGGGTGGGGTTACATTCCTCAGTTGATCCAGAGCCTAGGTCAAGCTTAGCCATTTATGTCCTCCATAATAACAGACCATATACACAACAAGACTGGAATAAAGTTCAAGACTCATTAGATATCATAATAGGAAAACTAGATGATAAAATACAAATAGGGTGCAAGGGTGTTAATACCTTAACACAAAAGACAAAGCAGGTCAAACTGACAGTAACACCCATGACGAACCAACCTCTTATATTCAGTCAAACAGACAATGCGAATAATAATGTTTGACTTGAAAGAAAGGGTCCAATTTCTTGCCTATGGGACGAAACTAAAGAAAATGAACAAAGTAAAGCCCAGTGTGGGATAAAGTTAGGGTTAGATCAATCAATTTCAGTTCAGTGCTCATGGAAGAGTAAAGAAAGAGGTGCTTCCAAAACATTTTTTATTAAACCTAAAAAGAGTCCTACTACTAAAGCACCTATCGAAACGACTTCTGAACCACTTATTGAGGCACCCACAACTCCCTCTCCAAACTGTGAAAGTATACATAACTTGACCTTTATTGGACCTCATGTGATTAGACAATCTAATGAACAAAAATTATTACTAGATCCTACATATTCTCTAAAAAGAGTACAAATAAATGTCCAAGCAAATATATCCCACATACAGAAAAGTTGCCAGCCCTATATAATAATGGCCCATCTTCGCGAACGAAGATTTGGGGAAAGGTCTTTTTACCTTTCCAGCCTGCGCAATGGATTTTTTAGGTGAGACACAGCCTGCGCTGAACTGAGCCCACCCTTTAATCCTAAGGTTCATCTGCCGGGGCCAAGCAAGCTTGGACAATGGCAGTGAAGTCCT
>NW_020933073.1:0-618 GCF_003984885.1 Neopelma chrysocephalum | reverse complement strand
CTGTCTTCCCAAACTTTTCCCCTCTTCCCAAACCTTTTCCTTCTTCCCACACTTTTCCCACCTTCCCAACCTTTTCCCATCTTCCCAAACCTTTCCCCTCTTCCTAAACTTTTCCTTCTTCCCAAACTTTTCCCACCTTCCCAAACTTTTCCCAACTTTTCCCCTCTTCCCAAACTTTTCCCAACTTTTCCCCTCTTTCCAAACTGTTCCTTCTTCCCAAACTTTTCCCTCTTCCCAAACCTTTCCCCTCTTCCCAAACTTTTCCCCTCTTCCCAAACTTTTCCTGTCTTCCCAAACTTTTCCCAACTTTTCCTATTTTCCCAAACCTTTCCCCTTTTCCCAAACTTTTCCCGCCTTTTCCCCCTTCCCAAACTTTTCCCAGCTTTTCCAATTTCCCAAGCCTTTCCCACCTTCCCCAACTTTTTCCTTCTTCCCAAACTTTTCCCCTCTTCACATAGTTTTCCCAACTTTTCCCGTCTTCCCAAACCTTTTCCTTCTTCCCACACTTTTCCCACCTTCCCAAACTTTTCCCTCTTCCCAAACCTTTCCCACCTTCCCAAACTTTTCCTGTCTGTCTTCCCAAACTTTTCCCCTCTTCCCAAACCTTTTCCTTCTTCC
>NW_020933072.1:0-6306 GCF_003984885.1 Neopelma chrysocephalum | reverse complement strand
GGGACTCACTGTGGTTCCCAGGTGGTAGCGTCTCAAAAAGCTCCTCTATCCTTCTAGCGAGCACAGAGACTCTCCGATGAAACACAGCAGATCCGGGCCGGGGCCGAGAGAGCTCCCAGGCCAAGCTGGAATCAGCAGTCCGGGCTAACCAGGGCGGGCAGTCAGGCAAACAGGCTTCCAGGCCTTCTCTCCAAATGCTCTGCACGCAGACCCTGTCTCTGTCCTCCCGAGAGGGCCCAGCAGAACTGCCTCCCTCCCGTCCGAGCAGAGCCAGCCTTCCAATGGGCCATTAGCTAGGAATGTAGCCAGGTTGGCTAAATCTTTTGTGAGGCTAATGACCTTCCCTCCCCCCTTCCCTGTTTGGTGCTCCGTTTCTCTTACAGGGAAGCAGGGAAGGAAAAATTCCTCTCTCAGATTATAACCTATAACATTATCCACCCCTAATTTTTCTTTCCCATGCTTCCACACTTTATCAGATTAAGTTTTTAAACTTCATACATACATGCATTATTCTAACTATGTACACATCTACTAATAGGTATATACAAATACAGATACAGATACAGGGTTGCATACAGGTGCAAATATACAGTTACAGCCAGTTCATCCGGGCATAAGGTCCCCTTGGGGTATACACCGGGTTTCTCCATCTTCCTGCATCACCCACCAGGTGCAACCGGGTCCTTGGGCAAAAACAATCCCACGAATGGGTTTGCTTTTGCTCGAGGCAGGGTTAATCCAAACCTTTTTCCCTAACATACCCCTCATGTGAATCACTGGGACCTTGTCTCCATCCACGGTGTGGAGGGACTCTGATTGGGCAGGGCCGGCTCGGTTGATGGAGCCTCTGGTGTTGACTAACCAAGTAGCCTTTGCTAGATGTTGATCCCACTGCTTGCATGTCCCCCCACCCAACGCTCTCAGGGTAGTTTTCAACAGTCCATTATGCCGTTCAACTTTCCCCGCTGCTGCTGCATGGTATGGGATATGGTACACCCACTCGATGCCATGCTCCTCTGCCCAGGTGGCAACTAAGTTGTTCTTGAAATGAGTCCCATTATCTGACTCGATGCGCTCTGGGGTACCATGTCACCACAGGACTTGTTTTTCAAGGCCCAGGATGGTATTTCGGGCAGTGGCATGGGGCACTGGATGCGTCTCCAGCCATCCAGTGGTGGCTTCCACCATGGTGAGTACATAGCACTTACCTTGGCGGGTTCGTGGCAGTGTGATGTAATCCACTTGCCAGGCCTCCCCATATCTATACTTACTCCAACGTCCACCATACCATAGGGGCTTCAGTCTCTTAGCCTGTTTAATGGCAGCGCAGGTCTCACAGTCATGGATAATCTGGGAAATAATGTCCTTGGTCAGGTCCACCCCTCGGTCTCGTGCCCATCTGTGGGTGGCATCTCTGCCCTGATGACCTGAGGCGTAATGGGCCCACCGTGCTAGGAACAACTCTCCTTTGTGCTGCCAGTCCAGGTCCACCTGTGACACCTTGACTTGTGCAGCTCGGTCTGCCTGTTCATTGTTGCGATGTTCCTCATTGGCTGGGCCTTTGCACACATGGGCATCTACGTGGCGGACTCTCACAATCAACTTCTCTGTCCGGGTAGCAATGTCTTGCCACGTATCAGCAGCCCAGATGGGTGTTCCCCTGCATTTCCAATTGGCCTTCTTCCATCTGTCCAACCATCCCCACAGAGCATTGGCTACCATCCATGAGTCAGTGTAGATGTAAAGCTTTGGCCACTTCTCTTGTTCAGCAATGTCCAATGCCAACTGGACAGCTTTGAGCTCTGCGAATTGGCTCGATTCTCCTTCTCCTTCAGTAGCTTCTGAAACTTGTCAGGCGGGGCTCCATACAGCTGCTTTCCATCTACGTTTTGTTCCTACAAGGCGACAGGAACCATCAGTGAAGAGGGCATAGCGTTTTTCTTCTTTTGGTAGTTTATCATATGCTGGGGCTTCCTCAGCCCGTACCACCTGCTCTTCTTCTTCATCTGCTAGACCAAAACTCTCACCTTCCGGCCAGTTCGTGATGATTTCTACGATCCCAGGGCGATTCAGATTTCCAATACAGGCGCGTTGCGTGAGCAGAGCGATCCACTTACTCCATGTAGCATCAGTGGCGTGATGTGTAGAGGGCGCCTTTCCCTTAAACATCCAGTTCAGCACTGGTAGTCGAGGTGCCAGAAAGAGCTGTTCTTCTGTGCCAATCACCTCTGAGGCAGCTTGTACTCCTTCATAAGCTGCTAGGATCTCCTTCTCTGTTGGGGTGTAGTTGGCCTCGGATCCTCTGTAGCTTCGGCTCCAGAACCAGGGTGGGCGGCCTCGGGTCTCGCCAGGCACCTTTTGCCAGAGGCTCCAGGAGAGACCTTTATTCCCAGCTGCAGAATAGAGTACGTTTTTCACATCTGTTCCCGTTCTGACTGGCCCAAGGGCTACAGCGTGGGCAATCTCTTGTTTAATCTGTTCGAATGCTTGTTGCTGTTCAGGGCCCCACTGGAAATCATTCTTCTTGTGGGTTACCAGATAGAGAGGACTTATGATTTGACTGTACTCTGGGATATGCATCCTCCAGAAACCTATGGCACCCAGGAAAGCTTGTGTTTCCTTCTTGCTGGTTGGTGGGGCCATTGCTGTGATCTTATCGATGACTTCAGTCGGGATCTGACGACGCCCATCTTGCCATTTCACCCCCAGGAACTGGATCTCTCGGGCAGGCCCCTTGACCTTACTCTTCTTTATGGTAAACCCGGCTCCAAGGAGGATTTGGATGATTTTCTTTCCTTTCTCAGAAACCTCTTCTGCTGTGTCCCCCCATATGATGATGTCATCAATGTACTGCAGATGTTCTGGAGCTTCACCCTTCTCTAATGTGGCCTGGATCAGTCCGTGGCAGATGGTGGGACTGTGTTTCCACCCCTGGGGCAGTCGGTTCCAGGTGTACTGCACGCACCTCCAGGTGAAAGCAAACTGCGACCTACACTCTGCTGCTAAGGGAATGGAGAAGAATGTGTTCGCGATGTCAATGGTGGCATACCACTTCGCTGTCTTGGACTCCAGCTCATACTGGAGCTCCAACATGTCTGGAACAGCAGCACTCAGTGGTGGGGTAGCTTCATTCAGGCCACGATAGTCCACAGTCAATCTCCATTCTCCATTAGACTTACGCACAGGCCAGATGGGACTGTTGAAGGGTGAGTGGGTCTTGCTGATCACCCCTTGGCTCTCCAGCTCACGGATCATCTTATGGATGGGGATCACAGAGTCTCGGTTCATCCAGTACTGCCGACGATGCACTATTGTAGTGGCAATTGGCACTTGCTGTTCCTCAACTTTCAACAACCCCACGGCAGAAGGGCTCTCCGAGAGGCCAGGCAGCGAGTTCAACTGTTTAGCCACCTCTACCTCCACAGCAGCTATTCCAAAAGCCCATCTATGTCCCCTGGGGTCCCTGAAGTACCCGTTCTTGAGATAGTCAATGCCCAGGATACATGGGGCATCTGGACCAGTCGCAATGGGGTGTTTCTGCCAGTCTTTCCCAGTCAAGCTCACCTCAGCTTCCACCATGGTCATCTCTTGGGACCCTCCAGTCACCCCAGAAATGGAAATAGTCTCTGGTCCCACATGTCCTGAGGGCATTAACGTACACTGAGCGCCAGTATCAACCAAAGCCTGGTATTTTTGTGGGTCTGACGTGCCAGGTCATCTGATCCACACAGTCCAATAGACACGGTTGTCCCGTGCCTCTACCTGGCTAGAGGCAGGGCCCCTCTAACACTGGTCTTCATCCTGCCAGTCACCATCTTCCTCTTGTGAATGCCAACACGAGGTACCCTCTAGAGGGTCAGATCCCTGCCCACAGGATACTGGCACGGCACTCACTTTCACAGACTTCCCTTTTTCTTTCTCTTTTAACTCTTGTACTCGGGCTGCTAGAGCATGGGTAGGTTTCCTGTCCCATCGTCTCATGTCTTCTCCATGGTCAGTTAGGAAGTACCACAACTCAGTTCGTGAGGTCTGTCTGCTCTCTTTAGCTGGGGGCCGTCTGGTTCTCACTGGGGCCACATGGGAATTGTTTCCCTCAATCCTCTCTTTCAGTCTCTCCTGATTATCTTTCAACCCTGCAGTTAATTCCTTGAGCTCCTTCATCATTGTCTCTACAGTGGAGATGTGGGTCTGTAGCGGTCCTTTGATCATACTGTTGTACAATCGAAGTTGATTTATTATAGACATCACTGGCTCCCGCTTCTCCCCAGCCTGCAATGATGTCAAGTAACCTTTATGTGTGGGCGGCCCCATACGTGTGAAGCTCCACCACATCTGGGGTGTACACTTAACCTTGTCAGGATCGTTGGTGGGTTGCCCATCCCCTCTGAACAACACTTCTAGCAGTGCCATTTCCCTCAGACGTAGGATCCCTTCCTCTATGGTCTTCCACCTCGTGGTATAATGATCGGCCTGCAAGGAATCTCTGTAGATGAACCTCTCCCTCACACCATCCAAAAGCTGTGCCCAGAGGGACAGGGACTTCGATTCCCTCACAAATGCCTCCTCAATACCCACATCCTGGGCAATAGACCTCAAGAACCTCGCTTCACCGCCATCAAGGTTTATGGCATCACCTGTGGAGTCCCAAACTCGAATCATCCAGGTCAGAACGGGCTCATTGGGGCTACGAGCAACGTCTGCCCGTAAGCTCCGGAGGTTGTTATACGATAAAGACTCAGTGATGATTTCTGGCTCTGGAGCAGCTGCCTGTGAGGGCCCGGCCTCCCCATCATCGTCAACTGGGAGAACTGATTTGGCTCTATATTTCTTCCTCTGGATAGGGGCAACCTCCGTTGGCTTGGCCTGCCCCTCTGATTTGGCCTTATCCTGAGTCACCTTGGTATTAGGCATTTTGGTTTCATCTTTTCCTTTTCCCTGAAAATGCTGCACCATACTGAGCAACTTCCGGTAAGCTATGGCCAAAGCCCCACATGCAGCTGCCAACTGCCTCTCCATGGATCCATCACGACCTCTCTCTCTCACAGCTTTCATTATTTTTGTAGGGTTCAAGAGTTGTTCAAGGGTGAGCTTCCACGTTGTGGGAACTGAACAACTTTCTAAGAATTTACCCATATCCTCCCATAATCCATGCCACTCGAGGTTTTCTATCCCTGGGGCAGGCGCCTGGGTGCCTTCTCGGTAATTCTTGGCCTTGGCTGCGTATATTAGGTATATTGTCTTGGCACAAACTAGGATGGAAACCCCAACAAGTAAAACATCTCTGACATCTAAAGAGAGTTTAAACACGCCAAAGGCCGTTGTATTGTATCCAAAGGGAAACTGAATAAAGGACTGGGCAAACACATTCCTCTGTGTTTCTCCGTAGGAATGGGTGCTATTATCCTTAAAACCCCAGAGGAAACAGCTTAGGCTAGAACAGTAGCGCATCCTTGAGGACATATTTCGGATGAAAATCACAGGCGCTGAGTTTGCCGTATCATAAACCCAATGCATGATCTCAAAAGCACTTATCGCAATGAGAGTACTAGTATCTGAACTGAAACACGTTGACAGGTGGGACAGATATCTTGGCATGGTTACATGCCAGAGGAAAGCAACAACCCCTAACATCATGGTGCCTACAGGTTCAAAACACACGTCAAATCACACAAGGGGTTCAAAACACGCGTAACTCACACAAAGGGTAGTTATTCTTTTTCCACCTTTCCTCTTTCCAGGCCACACGTTGGGCGCCAAAAATGTCTCAGTCTGAAAAGACTGGAAGGTTTACTAAAGAGGATGAGTTATGGGACAAAACAAAACTCCTCTCTCTCAGCAATTGTGGATTTAAAATTTATGAGGCTTTACTCGAGGAAGTGTGGAAAACAGAAGAGATAACAACCCTTTATTAAAAGCTATATGTATGTTAGCAAAAAAAAAAAAAGTTAAAAACAGTAACAGAACACAACAAAACTATACAGTGGTCCTAGAAAAAAGCAAAGTCTGGTAAATACTTCTCTGTCCTATTAGCGCAGTCCTGATCGTGGCCTGCAGGGGCGCTGTTGGATCGCTGAGGCGCAGGGCCTGCAGTTCGCTGTTGTGGTCAGCAGGGGGCGCTGTTGGGTCACTGAAGGTGCAGGGCCTGCAGTTCCCTGGTGTGGTCAGCAGGGGGCGTTGTTGGGTCACTGAAGGTGCAGGGCCTGCAGTTCCCTGGTGTGGTCAGTAGGGGGCGCTGCTGGGCTCCAGCGGCCACCACGGAGGGGGGGAGAGGCCTGGGGCCAGTCTCAGATCACGGGAGGAGCCGAA
>NW_020933071.1:0-5563 GCF_003984885.1 Neopelma chrysocephalum | reverse complement strand
GAAAGAGACTATGCAGACGTATAAACAGATGCTAAATCAGAATAGATCTCATTTAAGTTTGTTAGACTTTATATTCCTTATAATAATTCCTCTTCAAACCAGGTACAGTTGTTGAACGTGACTACCAGAAAATGACAAACCGAGAAGTACACAGCCAATAACTACTTAAAATGTAAACTGTGTAATTAAAATTTAAAAGTATAATAGACATTCCAGCTATGTGTGAGTGAAGGATGACTGAGGTGGCCACCAATTGAATGCCTGGAAAAAGACTGTATGAGAGAGAGAAACTGTGTAGATATATATGTGTGTAGACTTAAAAATACTTTACATGAGTGTCAAGATTTTAAGGGAATGTGTTACATGAATCTGTCGGACCATAGAGAATCCTTATTCTGGGTGGCAAATTTACTCTCTAACTTTTTTCTTGGTGAAGTGTTGTTATCCATCCTTGTTGTGAGATGCTGCATTTCTTCTTAGCTTTGAATCAAGGGTTGTCGATACTGATGCCTTGCTTGATCAGCCTGTTGCAAAGGGCCCTGCAGCAGACTGTCAAGGCCATCTTTGTGGCATAAATACAAAAAAAAGGGGAATTGTTGGGGTTGACAACAGGTCTGTCGGAAGGAAGACAGGATTACAAAAGCAGATATCCTGAACTTTCTGCAAAGTCACTATGAGTCTGCTATAGCCAAGCCACTATGAGTCTGCAGATGCAGTATCATCGTGACTCTGCTGTTTTGCAGCCAATCTTGAAGTATGTGTATATAAAAGCACCAATTACAGTGTAACATGTATTTTGTGCCAATGACTATAAATGTCAGTGATCTGTTACAATAAAGGATCTATCTATCCCTCTCCTGTCCTATTTTTGGAATAAGACTGTTTCTGTGTTGCTTTGGCGGTCTCAACAGCGACATTTGGTGACCCCTGGACATGATACGCAATCAACATGATCTCCAGCGGTTTGATGACCTTGGCAGGTGATCTCCTAGAGAGTTCGTCAGGGACCTCCGAGGTGCTCTCCGAGAGAGTTTGAAGTGATTTATCTCCTAGAGAGAGAGTTTGAACCGTGGGCCGAAGCACGGTGGAGATGGCGCCCAATGTAGCTTTGAGAGCAGTGGGATTCTGCCTTGGTCCGGACCTGAGATTTTATCGACACCTCACGAGGTAAGACATTGGAGGTGAGCCATCAGGAACAAAACATAAGCCCTCCTTAGTCGTAAGGGTGTTAAGATTAATGATTTTGCATTATGACGTGTGCTGTTATGGTGCTGAAAACAAGGCTTTGAAGCTATTATGTCAGTTGCACTTAGTGTGTCTGTCTGGCGCTTGCTCTGTGAGACTTTGAAAGATTTGGAAGCGGGCGGTAGGCAGCAATCCATGCAATGATTCACATAGGGACCAAATTCTGAGACGCAGCTACCCAGGAAGATAAGCAGGCTGCCAGTGTCCTGAAACCATAGCAAACTGTCTTTGAAACTTTGAAAGATCACGCTTCTAAAAAGTAACCGCCCTCCAAGCCAGAAAATGTAGAAAAACCTAACAATTCACCCCTGGAGGCAGAAAAGAAAGAGGGACCCCTACCCTCCATTGCCGCCGATGCGGGAATTTTCAGCTGCGTAGTCATGGAATGGCATCGGTGCCCTGCTGAGGGGGGAGGAGTGCATCGCTACCCGACACACGCTGCCCCAACCGAACCGTGCGAAATCGAACTGTGACTCACTGCCCAACCCTCTAGACTCCCCCTCCGATTGGGAGACCCTCCATCCCGGCTCACACGGTGCTGCTGCTGCAGCAAAAAACAGTCTTTCCACTGGACGACTCTGCCAAGAAGACAAATAAGGAGAGAAAGTCAAATTGAGACATGCAGGCAAAAGGAGCGGGGCAGAAACAAACTCAAGAGTGAACAGAGGAGCGGCGAAAGCAAGCTGAGTGCCGCGGCCCCTCAGTGGGGGCCGGGCAGAAAACAGCAGAGCAGAGCCCGTTCTTGTACGAGCCACTGGGCTTAGAGTCGGCACCCACCTTATTTTCTTTCTTTTTCGCAGCCTGAGTTACCTATTCTTTGTTCATGTACTAGTTAACTGTTTCAGCTTCACAGTGTGTGTAAGGCGAAACACATAAGATATGCAACAGTTTTAAAAAGTTCGTGCAGATTAAGTTTAATGTAGTGAAAGCCCGAAGAAAGTGTCTTGAACAAAAGAGAGAGAGTACCTATGCTGTGCTGGGACCCTGACACAGACGGCCCCCGCCGCTTTCGAGTGGCGGGGGAAGAGAGGGGGGATTGTGCAGCGCGGCGTTGGGCAGAGTCGTGCCAAGACGAGCTGGAGCCAGATCCGGGCAGCGGGGCCACTCAACAGCGACCACGACTGGCGTGGGGACCCCTATAGGGGTGGTCCCGCTGCCTGCGGTGAAGAATTCTGAAGCGGGGTGGGGCGGCTTTCCACCGGAGCAGAGTGGAGGTGCCTTTCTCCCCTTCCTCCCCATGCAGACAGCCGTGCAAACACCCTTTCGTTGTTCTGTGTTTTACAGACAAGACTCTAGAGATTACTAGAAAAGTTTTTGTGTACACTAATTTAGCGAAAAGGCCTAGTTCCAAGATATCTTATTTGACAAAAGCAGTTTTTGCCAGAGAAAAAAGAAAAATTGGGCCATTTTAGCCTGAGAATTCCACCTTTGTGAGGAGAGAGATAAGATCTAAAGAGATAATACAAGGAATAGCATAGCAACAGACAACCTTTCAAGTTTAAACTGTTGCTTAGTAATTGAATAGAGGAAATCAAAACGTTTTTTACTTTTTATGACAACAAACAAGAAACAAACTATGTGAACTTCTTTGATAACCTTAATTTTTCTGTTCTCTTTTCAGTAAAACATATACCAGAAAGACTGAAAAGTAGAAATTGTTCCTTAGTCAATTTTTTTAATGCAAATTGTTGCCAAAAACCAGAAAACATTCTGAAAAACTCGAGTGCTCTCAGAACTGTGAGGTTTTCTGAGAAAGGAAACATAAGGGTATAAATGCTCTTTCACCCAAAGATATTTTGCTGACAAACATAACAGCTCCAATAACAAACTCTAAAATAGAACACAACTGACTATTAGTTACAGCCTTACATTGATTTAAGTTTAATATATTTGGGGATTCAAAAGACAAATTCTGCCTTGCTCAGATTGTGTGAAATACAAATATGCGTAATTTTGAAAGTATCTAAATTGTCTTAAACTGCATCTGTTCTAGTGTCTGTACTAAGCAGCAAAGATGTGTCCCTGTTATCAAGTGACAAGCTTAGACCAGAACTGTTGCTGCTTTGCCAGGAAGCATTTCTGCCAGACCACTACATCCTCCCTGTAGTCAGGTGTGCGTACTGGATCCCCCAGTATGCTCCTATGAGCAAGACCCTAGTTTGGAGCAACCTGAGTGAGTTTTGCTGTGGCTTTTAGCCACCAACGCGCCTGCAACAAACGTGGGTAGAGCCCTTCCCAAATCTTCGTTCGCGAAGCCTAGCCATGAAAGTTGGAAGTTGCTTTACAATTGTTAAATTCTTGAATGCATCTGCGTAAGTTAAACTATTATAACTATTTTGTTTAAGTAATGTGTTTAGAATTTTCAAGCATTCCTATTTTTTATTACTTAATACATACAAATATTCTCAAAATATTATGTTATCCCAGAAAAATATATAATATCAGCAAAAATTCAGATTTAGTTGCTTATAAATCCTAGCTGATCATGTCTTTTCAGAGGCTGGGTGAAACTGCTTAAGTCTGAAAGGATGTGACTGTTCTCCAGTTTCATTTTTTTTGCATCCAGAGAGGCAAAAATCTGCCCTATGAATTACTGTGAATCCTTACATTAGAAAGGTAGAAGTTTCAGTTTCAGAAATGCTGTTCAAATCCCAAACTGTGTGTGACTTGATAACAGAAAGGTAAAAGGGATAAAACTATATTTAATCCAATCATGCAAATAAAACCCTTATCAAAATCAGTAATCCCATCCTCTGAAGAATTTCCATATGCTGGGATTTTGAACAGCCAGTTGTTTCTTCATAATGAAAACTGACACTTATCAACCTGCTCTCAATTAATGCCTTGCTACTTGACTTTATCAAAGTTACAGTGGCCTTCCTGAAATTCAGTGTGTTTTGCTTTACAATAAGAGAGAATTGTTCTGCAGTACAACCTGATAAAATGCTGCTCAAAATTATAAAAGTAGAGTAAAAGAAAATACAGAAATTAGAGACCTAAGAAGCTGAATTAAAACTAAATGTGATTGTTCTAACCAATGTTATTTGAGAAGCAGGATTGAAGAATGCTCCAAAACAAATTCAAAAAACCAAGCCATGGAACCTATCTCCAACAGAGAGAATTACACTGCAAAGAATCATCACTAAGCTTTCAGCTTCAAAGAAAAGTTGTGAAATTACCCACAATAACCACTAAAAACTAATAATAATAATGGCCAGAAGATTTTTTGGGAAAGGTCTTTTACCTTTCAAGCCTGCGCAATGGATTTTTTAGGTGAGACACAGCATGCGCTGAACTGAGCCCACCCTTTAATCCTAAGGTTCATCTGCCGGGGCCGAGCAAGCTTGGACAATGGCAGTGAGGTCCTCAGGACGTAGGTTTGTTTAGAGTGACCTTCTCATAGATGGATGGCCTCACAGGGCTAACAAGCTCCATCTGCCCGGGGGACCCGGAATCAAACCTGGGTCGCAGCGGTGAGAGTGCCGCATGCTAACCACTAGGCCACCAGGGGTCCCTCCACTAAAAACTAATTGAACTATTAATAACAAATTTGTAAGTTTTTTATTAAAGGTGAAGAACAACTAGAAGAGGCAGATGAACAAAGGCCGAAAGTTGACTACATCCCAGACATCAGAGACCACTTGGACTGACTTCTCACTGTATTAATAGACTGTAATTCTGACTTATCTATTCATTTTTCTAGGTGCAGACTATAGACAGAAATCATGCGTTGCTGCCAATCACACATTACTCACATAACTCAAACATCGGTTTAACTTTTCCACAATTTAGAAAGTCTAAAAGAAAAAAACCCTATAAAGACAAGTAATGTTGTAATTTGCTGTTTTTCAAAAGCTAAAACAATTCTTGCAGGTTAGAGTGCGTGTCACACTGCAGAAGTTACATTATACTCATTGAAAGAGACTATAAATCTCTTCAACAGAATTATTTGCAATATACTGTGTGAATTCTAATAACTGTTTTGTTTTCCTTTAGTGACTACTGCTGTGAAACGTCTTGATATGCCTAATGTAAATGTTCAGAGATTCTTATTCAGTATTAACACTGTTGAGTAGATAATCTCATGATAACATATTGTACAGGCTAATTTAATCCATATGTGATACAATGTCCCCTCAGTTCTATCAGGATGTGAATTATGACATGAAATACCATTTGTATTAATTTACAACTCTTACGGCATGTTGCTAAAAAAAAACAAAAATATAGAATTACACATCAAATGAATATTTTTAAATACAAAAAAGGGGGAAAGAGACTATGCAGACGTATAAACAGATGCTAAATCAGAATAGAT
>NW_020933070.1:0-5358 GCF_003984885.1 Neopelma chrysocephalum | reverse complement strand
GCGGGGTGGTCCCGCAGAGGTCCCACAAGTAACCTCTCGGCGGGGTGGTCCCGCAGAGGTCCCCCGCAACGCCACAAGGCACGGGCTGGAGCAGCAGTACAGCCCTAGGGTGGGGTGGTCCCGTGGCGTAGCTCCTAGAGGGGGCGAGACTTTTCCCGTAATTCAATTCCTACTCCCGATACGGGAGACACAGAGGGATATGAACTGTGTGAATGGTCTTTTGATTCCAAGAGTTTGGTGAGTGCAGAGTGTGTGAAATATACCTTTAGATGTTTGGTGTAATTGCTGTGAGAGAAGTTTTCTCACTGTCTTGAGTGCTGCGGAGAGAGTTTTCTTGTTTTGATACTAACTGTAATTAGCACTTATAAAGACCTTAGTGTCTAGGAAATAACATTACAAAAAGACATCATCTTACTGTAGAACAAAGTGAGATCTCTAGTTCATAGAAAAAAGTCACCAATAAAGAAATTAGTAAAATAAATACAAGCTGAGCTTGGAGAACAAGATATAAACACAAAAGATAGATTTACATTTCACAGTGGAATTAAAACATAATAATTGCAAATATATTACCTCTTTATATGAAGCATTGCGAACTAAATAATACAGTTATCACAAGAGAAAACTTATGCGGGCAAAGAATATAATAGCTCTCACCAACCATTAAAAAGAACATAGTAGAGGGCAAGACCAGATTGGCCTCTGTACCTGCCACAAAGAAGATCTTTTACCCTGCTATTGGCTGCAAACCAATAGGCAATGGGGAGTGGAGGCACATGTCATACTGGACCTCTGCTTACTATAATAGTATTACAACTGATAATTATTACAGTTGAGAGCGACTGTCCAAAATGTTACCACAATGCTTATTATAAAGAAGCTTTACATCAATTAGAATGAAGTGTTTGGAAAAATGGGAACCCCTTTTTCACAAGCAGTCAAAAATACCTCCTATACTTAACCGAATACACAGAATTCAGAGTTACTGCCCCACCAACAAACCCAAAGCAAAGCAGAAAAAGTCAAGTGAAGTTCTTCTTAATAGGAGCTATCTCTGAATTATTGTTTTCACCCTGCTTAATCCCATATTTTATGAGATTAATTTCTAGTGTTGTCCAAAGAATACAATGTACTACTATGCCAATGGATCCAAAGACCACTACAACCAGAAACCTGAGAATCCAGAACATCATGATCTTGCGGCCAGCCCTCAAACAAACGAAAGCAATGGACAAAACACAAGATATAATAACTGAATAAGAACAAACCCAAGAAGCCTAAGGACAATCAACAAAAAGCTTATAATAAAACCATGAATAAAAAGAAAAAGGGGGGATTGTGGGAAATAAAGAATCGGTTTTATTACAAGCAAATGAATTTAGCAAATCACTAACATAAGAGTTTTTCTTTACTAACCTATAGGGCGTATCGCGGAGCTGTAAGACGCCGGATTCAGCCTGGAACCGGTGTCAGGGAAACATGCGAACGGGAATAGGGAACTGTAAATGAATATTGGTAAGGAAACCCCTTATACCACATGGCTGGTCCTGGAAGCTGCCATGCTGCTGGACACTCCACCTCCCAGCACGACACAGCCAACCAGAAAGAGGGGAACGCCTCTTCTATGACGTAAACGGGGTTGAACCTTAAGAATGTTTAAAAAGCGGGACTTTTGAATTGAAGGGGGTGTTCCTGGGAATCCTGCGTGCCTAGGACACCCAACACGTGTTGTAATTTTTCCTTTTCGTTTTATTCCTTTTGTTTTGCAAACTTTTGCCGTCTTTCTAAATTCAATAAATGACATTTTTCTCACAATTTTGGGGGCTCGTCCGCGATAACTGCCCGCCGACCACAGCTGGGGGTGCCAAGACCCCCTGGAAAGCGCGCTCCGCCCTAATTTTGGCGGCCCAGGAGGCTTTGTACCCTCGCCAGAGTCGGTCGCGGCAAAGACCCGGGATGAACGGCTGTAGAACAAAAGGAAGCGAAAGGAATCCCGGCCGGTATACAAATTAAAACTCTGGAGCCCTTAAAACTCTGTGCACAGAACCCGGTAAGGAAATAACAATCTTTAAATTCTACCGGGCGGGCTGGGTGAAATGTGTGTGTGTGTATATGTGTATGAATGTAAATGAAAGCATCGGCGAGCACGGGAGAGCGGAGGACCGGGGAGTACTCGGACCCCCGGAGCAGCACGGCGGGGTCGGCCCAGGCCCGGGGCCGGAGCCAAGCGGCTTGCAGTAGAGCCAGGCGGCTGCTGCGAGCGCAGCGGGGCGGGAACCGGCGGAGCGGCTGGGGCCCGTGAGCGAGCGGCACCGGGCGGCGAAGTGCTCTGGGCAGAGGCGGAGCAGAGCGGAGCGGCGGCACGCTCGAGCGGCGAGTGGCGGCAGCGCGCCGTGGGTGTTCCGGAGCGGCGCGGCGGGGTCGGCCCAGGGGCCAGGAGCGAGAGGCGCTGAGCAGCGGCCCGGGGACGGCCCGGAGCCGGAGCCAAGCGACGCGGGGCCGGCCCGGGGCCGGGAGCCGCGCGGGGGAGAAGGCGGAACCGAGTCGGCCCCGTGGCTGGAGACGGGCTAATCTCAGGCGGGCCGGCCGGGAGCTGGGCGGCGCAGCGGCAGCAGTTGGCACGGCCCTCGCGGGAGCTTTAGAGTCCGGTAGCGCGTGTGTAGGGGAGGCGACGCCAGCCGGGAGTCTGGTGGTGTGTGCGAACGCGTAAAGTGCCGGCCAAGGGCCCGCCGGTACACTAAAGCGAAAGGTGGCGCTGGACGGGGATCCGGCAGCACTACCAGCCAGGGGGCCGGCGGCGACAGACGGAAATACACGGCTCCTGTTGGGCGGGGGTTCCCGCAGCTTAACTGATCAGGGGCCGCTGCCGAGGGAGCGAGCGGCGCCGGGCGGCGAAGTGCCCCGGGCAGTGGCGGAGCAGGGCGAACCGGCGGCCGTAGGAGCCGCGAAGCAGTGCCGAGATTGCATAGTACCGAGAGCGGAGTGGCCACCGAAAATGGCGGTGGTCACGTGGCGCGATGCCGCGCGGAACAGAAAGGGTCTCGGTCTGGGAGCACGGGCGGGGGCAGGTCGGCCCCATAGCGGGAGGCGGGGGGACATAGCCCTGCCGGAGAGGCGTGGGGAGTTCCTGACCGGAGAGGCGGCGGAGCCGCCGCCAAACTGGCCCCGCTGGTGCTAGGGGTAGCGGCGGCGGTCGCGGCCGCTTCCGCCGATGCGGCGTGAGCTGCGGGTGGCCCGGAATGCCTGCGGCGCTGGCTGGCACGAACTGCAAGCGGCACGGGCTGCGAGCGGGGCAGCTCTGGCAGACCACAGCGGCTCCGCTGACCGCAGCGCGCGGGGAGCCGTCCCCGCTGGCCGCGGCGCAGACAGGCGCCGCGGGGCGGGGAGGCAGCGCAGAGGGGCGGTACCACAAGCAGCCGAGATAGAAAAAACCGGAACGAGCTGTTCCCAAGGCAAGGGGCCGGTGGCGTGCCCCGGCGGGGAGCCGGCCCTGCTGGCTGCAGCGCAGGTGGGCGCCGCGGGGGCGGTGCCAAGGGGTGGTGCCTGGAGGCGGTGCCGGAATTCTAGTTTGGCTCTGGGGGCAGAAAACCCCGCAGAAAAACTTTGACAAATGTAAAAGCTAAGCAATCAACAAGCGTAAGAAGTTTGACAAGAACAGCCCTGTCTGTGTGTATAGACTAAGCAGCGAGAAACTAGAGAGCGTTTGCAGGGGGAGCCCTGGAGGTCCTGGTCTACGACAAGTAAAGGAAGAGTCCACAGTGCCTTAGCAACCAAGAGAGACATCAGTGTCCTGTGATTGAGTTAACCAGACCTGAGCCGTGTCTCAGGCCCTGGGGGTGGGGTGAACGTACTTGACGTGTGTTTAGCATGTGGTGTTGTATAGTTGGTGAACAATTTATTGATAGTAATAGCAGAGAATTTACTAGAATGCTTTGAGAAAGAGTCCATGGGAAGCATGTGAAGTGGGTAAGTTTAGAAATGCGGCGAGAACATCCTGCCAAAAAGACAATGAATTTTGGTGTGGGAGCTGTTGGGGGACCTGTTGATAGCAGAGATGGACTTAGCAAGTGGAGATCTGGTGGCAATAGTGCCTCAAAAGATGAACTGGGGGTCGAACTTTTTTTGTTGTTTTTTTTTTTAAAAAGGAAAATTGAGTGTAAATCCCAAAGTGTGTATAAGCATGTTGGCTAGAGTGAAGTCTGCAAAAGTGAAAGAGATAATATGATGAGCAAAGTATCGCCTGAATGCTTGGGGGCAAATGGTTTTAACAGCAAATTTGAAAGAAATATTGTGAGCGTGCCCACTAACTCTCATCTGAGTGAGAAGCCCAATGCAAGACGAGAGTAGTAGCTGGGGCAAACCTGTTCCAGTAAAAGTGACTGAAATTAATGTTTAGAACAAAAATAACAATTAATACCTTGTTGAAAAGTGTTAAAGAAATGCCTAAAGAAATATCTAAAACTTAATGTAACTTGAAAGTAAGTTCTTTTACAGTAACTAAGAAGCAACCAACCCTGAAAAATGACCTTCAGCAAAAGAAGCGGAGCTCCCAGCTCAAGAAATGAGCCATCGATACAAAGGTCAATAGTGTAAACGCAAACCAAACCGTAAGAGTGAAATACAAATCGTGTTGTTGTTTGTCTGTTAAAATAGACTTGCATCCTATACTAAAATGTATAGTATAAAAATCATTTCTCAGCAGTCAGTCAAACAGCAGCAGAGCCTTAGAGCCTGATCAGCCAACCTACAAAACCACCCGATAGAGCGACAGAGGGCAAGACCAGATTAGCCCCTGTACTTGCCACGAAGAAGATCCTTTTTCCCCTGCTATTGGTTGCATCCCAATAGGCATGGAGAGTGGAAGTATAAGCTATACTGGACCTCTGTTCGCCTTAATCACGTTCTAGGTTGGAGTCATTACTGCTGATAAATGCTGAGAATAATCATATAAATAATCTTACAATCACCTGTCAAAGTACTTTAACAAAAATTTTGTTTTTCAATCTGACAAAAAGATAGCAGAAAAGTGACCCTAGAAAAGAGCCCAAACACTCAAGAAATACTTCAAAGTAACTCACTAGTAGTAAATTGAGCCAACTGAAAAAGTAAACATTGAATTTCATTGTGCCTGAGGGAAGACTGTTGTTTACCGTGTTTAATCCAATGTTTTATAAGATTAAGTTCTAGTGCTGTATGAGAGATACAACGAACCTCTCGGCGGGGTGGTCCCGCAGAGGTCCCACAAGTAACCTCTCGGCAGGGTGGTCCCGCAGAGGTCCCACAACGAACCTCTCAGCGGGGTGGTCCCGCAGAGGTCCCACAAGTAACCTCTCGGCGGGGTGGTCCCGCAGAGGTCCC
>NW_020933069.1:0-417 GCF_003984885.1 Neopelma chrysocephalum | reverse complement strand
GGCATTGTCACCTCTCAGTGTCACTGTCACCCCTGTCACTGTCACCCCTGTGTGTCACTGTCACCGCTGTCACTGTCACCTCTGTCACTGTCACCCTTGAGTATCATTGTCACCCCCCTGGATGATCAGGCGCATCACCTTGTCCCGCTCCTGGGGGACACAGGGGGGGCATTATCACCTCTCAGTGTCACTGTCACCTCCCAGTGTCACTGTCACCTCTCAGTGTCACCCCTTAGTGTCACTGTCACCCCTGTGTGTCACTGTCACTCACCCTGTGCCACTGTTACCCCTGTGTGTCACTGTCACCTCTCAGTGTCACTGTCACCCCCCTGGATGATCAGGGGCATCACCTTGTCCCGCTCCTGGGGGGCACAGGGGGGGCATTGTCACCTCTCAGTGTCACTGTCACCCCTGTCA
>NW_020933068.1:0-2153 GCF_003984885.1 Neopelma chrysocephalum | reverse complement strand
ATGATCCCAGATCCCAAGATCTGCTCACCTGGACACTCACCTGGATGCTCCCGGATCCCAGGATCTGCTCACCTGTCCTGTGCCCTTGGGATCTTCTCACCTGGACACTCCCCTGGATGCTCCCAGATCCCGGGATCTGCTCACCTGTCCTGTGCCCTCAGAACCTCACCTGGACACTCACCTGAATGCTCCTGGATCACCTGGATGCTCCTGGATCCCCAGATCTGCTCACCTGGACACTCACCTGGATGCTCCCAGATCCCAAGATCTGCTCACCTGTCCTGAGCCCTCGGGACCTGCTCACCTGGACACTCACCTGGACACTCCCCTGGATGCTCCCAGATCCCGGGATCTGCTCACCTGTCCTGTGCCCTCAGAACCTCACCTGGACACTCACCTGAATGCTCCTGGATCACCTGGATGCTCCTGGATCCCCAGATCTGCTCACCTGGGCACTCACCTGGATGCTTCCAGATCCCAAGATCTGCTCACCTGCCCTGAGCCCTCGGGACCTGCTCACCTGGAGACTCACCTGGATGATCCCAGATCCCAAGATCTGCTCACCTGTCCTGTGCCCTTGGGATCTTCTCACCTGGACACTCACCTGGATGCTCCGAGATCCTGGGATTTGCTCACCTGGACACTCACCTGGATGCTCCTGGATCCCGGGATCTGCTCACCTGCCCTGAGCCCTCGGGATCTGCTCACCTGGACACTCACCTGGATGCTCCTGGATCCCGGGATCTGCTCACCTGCCCTGTGCCGTTGGGATCTGCTCACCTGACACTCCCCTGGATGCTCCGAGATCCTGGATCTGCTCACCTGGACACTCACCTGGATGTTCCCAGGATCTGCTCACCTGGACACTCCCCTGGATGCTCCCGGATCCTGGGATCTGCTCCCCTGGATGCTCCCGGATCCCGGGTTCACAGGGACCCCCCAACCCCCCCGGGCTGGTTCCCCCCGGGTGGTGCTTCCCAAAGCCCGGAATTCCCGGGATTTCTCCCGGTTTTCCCCCTCTGGGGATGGATTTGGGTGGGATTTGATCCCCCTGGATTTCGGGGTCCCCCCCTCGCTGGTGCTACCGACCCCCCCCAGCCCTGGGGGACCCCAAACAGAGACTCGGCCCCTCCCCCCTCCCCTCCCCCCCCAAAGTGGCTTCGCAGCTTTTTGGGCCCATTTTTAGTCCCTTTTTAAGTTATTTTTTTTAATGTCGTTTTTATTTCCTTTTTATTTCTTCTTTTATTTCATTTTTTAATTGAACTTCCTTTTTATTTCCCTTTTATTTTTTTATTTCCTCTTTAATTTTTATTCCTTCTTTAATTTTTATTCCCTTTTTATTTGTTTTTTGTACCTCTTTATATAACTTAATGCCACTTGTTTTTCACTTCTCTTTTAATTTTTATTTCTTTATATAATTTCTAATTCCGTTTTTCTTTCATTTTTAATTAATTTTTCCCTCTTTTTTCCTTTTTTATTTCATCTATTTCCTTTTTATTTCCCTTTAATTTCCTTTAATTCTCTTTTTATTTTTATTCCCTTTTTATTTTTTATTCCCTTTTTATCTCTTTATATAACTTTTAATTCCATTTTTCATTCACTTTTAATTTTTATTTTCTTACACAATCTTTAGCTCAATTTTTTTCACTTTTAATTTAATTTTTGTTTCCTTCTGTCATTTTTAATTCTGTTTTTCACTTTTAATTTTCATTTATTTTTATAACTTTTAATTTTGCTTTCTAATTTTTAATTTAATTTTTGTCTGCTTATATAATTTTTAATTCCGTTTTTCTTTTGTTTTTAATTCAATTTTTGTTTCCTTTTGGCTTTCTTTTTTAGTTCAATATTTCCTTTTTAATTCTTTTTTTATTTCAATATTTCCATTTTAATTCCTTTTTTATTTCAATATTTCCTTTTTAATTTCCTTTTTTATTTCAATATTTCCTTTTAATTCTTTTTTATTTCAAATTTCCTTTTTAATTCCTTTTTTATTTCAATATTTCCTTTTTAATTCCTTTTTTTATTTCAAATATTTCCTTTTTAATTTCCTTTTTTAATTTGAAATTTCCTTTTTAATTCCTTTTGAATCCCCCGTTTAATCCCCCGTGACTCCAAAGCTTCTCCTCTGATCCCTTTTCCTGCTTTCCCGCCGT
>NW_020933067.1:0-409 GCF_003984885.1 Neopelma chrysocephalum | reverse complement strand
GAACACCTGGAAGGACCCTGGGATGGATCAGGGAACACCTGGAAGGACTGGAGCCCTTGGACTCACCTGGAGGATCTGGGGGGCTCAGCCACCTCCAGCTCCTCACCTGGGATGGAGCTACAGCCACTGGAACCTTCTGGAACGCTCATGGATCCCTGCTGGGGGCCCAGGATTTGGGAATGTCACCTGTCCCTGCCCTACCTGTGATCCTGCCCCATTCCAGGTGCATCCAGGTGGTCCTGGCCCGGTGCCAGGAGGAGCAGAGCCCTCCAGGTGTCCCCGTTGTCCCGGGGATGTGCTGGAATGTCACCTGTCCCTGCCCTGATCCACGAGCTCCAGGTGAGCTCCCGCATCCAGGACCTTCCTCATCCCACCTGTGCTTCCCAAGGAACCTGGACCTGCCTCCTCA
>NW_020933066.1:0-407 GCF_003984885.1 Neopelma chrysocephalum | reverse complement strand
GAACACCTGGAAGGACCCTGGGATGGATCAGGGAACACCTGGAAGGACCGGAGCCCTTGGACTCACCTGGAGGATCTGGGGGGCTCAGCCACCTCCAGCTCCTCACCTGGGATGGAGCTACAGCTGCTGGAACCTTCTGGAACGCTCATGGATCCCTGCTGGGGGCCCAGGATTTGGGAATGTCACCTGTCCCTGCCCTACCTGTGATCCTGCCCCATTCCAGGTGCATCCAGGTGGTCCTGGCCCGGTGCCAGGAGGAGCAGAGCCCTCCAGGTGTCCCCGTTGTCCCGGGGATGTGCTGGAATGTCACCTGTCCCTGCCCTGATCCACGAGCTCCAGGTGAGCTCCCGCATCCAGGATCTGCCTCCTCATCCCACCTGTGCTTCCCAAGGAACCTGCACCTTCCT
>NW_020933065.1:0-789 GCF_003984885.1 Neopelma chrysocephalum | reverse complement strand
GGAACCTGGACCTGCCTCCTCATCCCACCTGTGCTTCCCAAGGAACCCTCCCCTGCCATTCCAGCGCTCGGGATCCATCCCAGGAGCCCCTCAGGTGTGCCCAGGTGTCTCCATGGATGTGCCATTCCCAGGGAATCCACTCTCTTGGAGCACCTGGAATTCCTTGTGCTGCCCCACAGGTGTGCCCAGGTGTCCCCATGGATGTGCCATTCCCGGAGAATCTGCTCCTGGAGCACCTGGAATTCCTCGTGCTGCCCTGGGCTCCCTGTCCTGGCCCAAACTGGTCGGACTGGGATGGATCCCAGTGTCCCCCCCCGGGCCCTCCAGCCCTTCCTGGGGCTGGGAATGATGGAACCCCCCCAGTGCTCTGGAGCTTCCCGGGCTGGAATTCCTCATTTCTGGGGCTTTTCCCTCTTTTTCGGGCCCCGGCCAGGTGGGATCAACCTGGGCTGGGAGAAATTCCATCCTGGAAGGGGGCGGGAGTGGGGGAAAATCGGGATGTGGGGGGGCCCTGCCTGTTCTCCAGCCCAGCCCGGTTGGGATCTGTTCCCCTGGATGCTCCAGATCCCGGGATCTGCTCACCTGGACACTCACCTGGATCCCGGGATCTGCTCACCTGGACACTCACCTGGATGCTCCTGGATCCCAAGATCTGCTCACCTGGATGCTCCTGGATCCTGGGATCTGCTCACCTGGACACTCACCTGGATGCTCCCGGATCACCTGGATGCTCCCGGATCCTGGGATCTGCTCACCTGGACACTCACCTGGATGATCCCAGATCCCAAG
>NW_020933064.1:0-764 GCF_003984885.1 Neopelma chrysocephalum | reverse complement strand
ACACACCTGAGCTGGGACACACCTGAGCTGGACCCCTGGAGCCTTCCCGTTCTCCATCCCACTTGAGCTGGGACACACCTGAGCTGGAGCCTCCTGGATCCTTCCCATCCTCTGACACACCTGAGCTGGGACACACCTGAGCTGGACCCCTGGATCCTTCCCATCCTCCATCCTACCTGGCAGAGACACCTGTACCGGGACACACCTGAGCTGGAGCCTTCTGGATTCTTCCCATCCTCTGACACACCTGAGCTGGACACACCTGAGCTGGGACACACCTGAGCTGGGACTCACCTGAGCTGGGACACCTGAGCTGGAGCCTCCTGGATCCTTCCCATCCTCCATCCCATCTGGCAGAGACACCTGTACCAGGACACACCTGAGCTGGAGCCTGGATCCCCTGCTCCCACCTGGCTGCCCTCACCTTCCTTGGTTTTGAGGGAAAACCCCCTTTTCCTTCCGTTTTGTTCCTTTAGTGAAGCGGCCACGCCCCAGCCCACCTTGGCCAGGTGCTGCTCCCGCTCCCCGGGGGCCGGGATGGATCAGGGAACACCTGGAGGGATCAGGGAACACCTGGAAGGGCTGGAGTCCCCGGGAAGGATCAGGGAACACCTGGAAGGACCAGGGAACACCTGGAAGGACTCTGGGATGGATCAGCGAACACCTGGAAGGGCCGGAGCCCCCGGGATGGATCAGGGAACACCTGGAAGGATCAAGGAACACCTGGAAGGACCCTGGGATGGATCAGGGAACACCTGGAAGGA
>NW_020933063.1:0-749 GCF_003984885.1 Neopelma chrysocephalum | reverse complement strand
ACACACCTGAGCTGGGACACACCTGAGCTGGACCCCTGGAGCCTTCCTATCCTCTGACACACCTGAGCTGGAGCCTCCTGGATCATTCCCATCCTCTGACACACCTGAGCTGGGACACACCTGAGCTGGACCCCTGGACCCTTCCCATCCTCCATCCTACCTGGCAGAGACACCTGTACCAGGACACACCTGAGCTGGAGCCTTCTGGATCCTTCCCATCCTCTGACACACCTGAGCTGGGACTCACCTGAGCTGGGACTCACCTGAGCTGGGACACACCTGAGCTGGGACACCTGAGCTGGAGCCTCCTGGATCCTTCCCATCCTCCATCCCATCTGGCAGAGACACCTGTACCAGGACACACCTGAGCTGGAGCCTGGATCCCCTGCTCCCACCTGGCTGCCCTCACCTTCCTTGGTTTTGAGGGAAAACCCCCTTTTCCTTCTGTTTTGTTCCTTTAGTGAAGCGGCCACGCCCCAGCCCACCTTGGCCAGGTGCTGCTCCCGCTCCACGGGGGCCGGGATGGATCAGGGAACACCTGGAGGGATCAGGGAACACCTGGAAGGGCTGGAGTCCCCGGGAAGGATCAGGGAACACCTGGAAGGACCAGGGAACACCTGGAAGGACTCTGGGATGGATCAGCGAACACCTGGAAGGGCTGGAGCCCCCGGGATGGATCAGGGAACACCTGGAAGGATCAAGGAACACCTGGAAGGACCCTGGGATGGATCAGGGAACACCTGGAAGGA
>NW_020933062.1:0-2484 GCF_003984885.1 Neopelma chrysocephalum | reverse complement strand
TCCCAAGGAACCTGCACCTTCCTCCTCATCCCACCTGTGCTTCCCAAGGAACCCTCCCCTGCCATTCCAGCGCTCGGGATCCATCCCAGGAGCCCCTCAGGTGTGCCCAGGTGTCCCCATGGATGTGCCATTCCCAGGGAATCCACTCTCTTGGAGCACCTGGAATTCCTTGTGCTGCCCCTCAGTTGTGCCCAGGTGTCCCCATGGATGTGCCATTCCCGGAGAATCTGCTCCTGGAGCACCTGGAATTCCTCGTGCTGCCCTGGGCTCCCTGTCCTGGCCCAAACTGGTCGGACTGGGATGGATCCCAATGTCCCCCCCCGGGCCCTCCAGCCCTTCCTAGGGCCGGGAATGATGGAACCCCCCCAGTGCTCTGGAGCTTCCCGGGCTGGAATTCCTCATTTCTGGGGCTTTTCCCTCTTTTTCGGGCCCCGGCCAGGTGGGATCGACCTGGGCTGGGAGAAATTCCATCCTGGAAGGGGGCGGGAGTGGGGGAAAATCGGGATGTGGGGGGGCCCTGCCTGTTCTCCAGCCCAGCCCGGTTGGGATCTGTTCCCCTGGATGCTCCAGATCCCGGGATCTGCTCACCTGGACACTCACCTGGATCCCGGGATCTGCTCACCTGTACACTCACCTGGACACTCACCTGGATCCCGGGATCTGCTCACCTGGACACTCACCTGGATGATCCCAGATCCCAAGATCTGCTCACCTGGACACTCACCTGGATGATCCCAAGATCTGCTCACCTGGACACTCACCTGGACACTCACCTGGATCCCGGGATTTGCTCACCTGTCCTGTGCCCTTGGGATCTGCTCACCTGGACACTCACCTGGATGCTCCCAGATCCTGGGATTTGCTCACCTGGACACTCACCTGAATGCTCCTGGATCACCTGGATGCTCCTGGATCCCCAGATCTGCTTACCTGGGCACTCACCTGGATGCTCCTGGATCCCGGGATCTGCTCACCTGCCCTGTGCCGTTGGGATCTGCTCACCTGACACTCACCTGGATGCTCCAAGATCCCGGGATTTACTCACCTGGACACTCCCCTGGATGCTCCCGGATCCTGGGATCTGCTCCCCTGGATGTTCCCGGATCCCGGGTTCACAGGGACCCCCCAACCCCCCCGGGCTGGTTCCCCCCGGGTGGTGCTTCCCAAAGCCCGGAATTCCCGGGATTTCTCCCGGTTTTCCCCCTCTGGGGATGGATTTGGGTGGGATTTGATCCCCCTGGATTTCGGGGTCCCCCCCTCGCTGGTGCTACCGACCCCCCCCAGCCCTGGGGGACCCCAAACAGAGACTCGGCCCCTCCCCCCTCCCCTCCCCCCCCAAAGTGGCTTCGCAGCTTTTTGGGCCCATTTTTAGTCCCTTTTTAAGTTATTTTTTTTAATGTCGTTTTTATTTCCTTTTTATTTCTTCTTTTATTTCATTTTTTAATTGAACTTCCTTTTTATTTCCCTTTTATTTTTTTATTTCCTCTTTAATTTTTATTCCTTCTTTAATTTTTATTCCCTTTTTATTTGTTTTTTGTACCTCTTTATATAACTTAATGCCACTTGTTTTTCACTTCTCTTTTAATTTTTATTTCTTTATATAATTTCTAATTCCGTTTTTCTTTCATTTTTAATTAATTTTCCCCTCTTTTCTTCCTTTTTTATTTCATCTATTTCCTTTTTATTTCCCTTTAATTTCCTTTAATTCTCTTTTTATTTTTATTCCCTTTTTATTTTTTATTCCCTTTTTATCTCTTTATATAACTTTTAATTCCATTTTTCATTCACTTTTAGTTTTTATTTTCTTACATAATCTTTAGCTCAATTTTTTCACTTTTAATTTAATTTTTGTTTCCTTCTGTAATTTTTAATTCTGTTTTTCACTTTTAATTTTCATTTATTTTTATAACTTTTAATTTTGCTTTCTAATTTTTAATTTAATTTTTGTCTGCTTATATAATTTTTAATTCCGTTTTTCTTTTGTTTTTAATTCAATTTTTGTTTCCTTTTGGCTTTCTTTTTTAGTTCAATATTTCCTTTTTAATTCTTTTTTTATTTCAATAATTCCTTTTTAATTCCTTTTTTATTTCAGTATTTCCTTTTTAATTTCAATATTTCCATTTTAATTCCTTTTTTATTTCAGTATTTCCTTTTAATTATTTTTTATTTCAGTATTTCCTTTTTAATTTCCTTTTTTATTTCAATATTTCCTTTTAATTCTTTTTTATTTCTATATTTCCTTTTTAATTCCTTTTTTATTTCAATATTTCCTTTTTAATTCCTTTTTTATGTCTATATTTCCTTTTTAATTTCTTATTTTATTTCAATATTTCCTTTTTAATTCCTTTTTTTATTTCAAATATTTCCTTTTTAATTTCCTTTTTTAATTTGAAATTTCCTTTTTAATTCCTTTTGAATCCCCCGTTTAATCCCCCCATGACTCCAAAGCTTCTCCTCTGATCCCTTTTCCTGCTTTCCCGCCGT
>NW_020933061.1:0-380 GCF_003984885.1 Neopelma chrysocephalum | reverse complement strand
GGGATCCATGGCCAAGGGAAGGGAATGGATGGGATCCATGAGCCAAGAGAAGGAACTGGGTGGGATCCACGAGCCAGCCCAGGGGTGATGCAGAGGTTTGGAGGGGGAGGAGGGCAGGGCAGGGGGATCCCTGGGACATTCCCACGGGATTGCAGAGGGTCCCAGCCCTGCCCCAGCCCTGCCCCAGCCCTGCCCTGCTCTCCCCCAGGCTCGGAGCAGTCCCTGGGCGGGAGGAGCCCCGTGTCCACCTGGGAATTCCTGCAGCACCTCCGAGCCATCGACAGCCAGAAGGAGCTGCTGCGGCTCTCCCGGGACCTGGAGCCCTGAGGGACAGAGGGCCCGGGGCCCTGGAGCTGGATGTGGGGCCCTGGAGCTGGATG
>NW_020933060.1:0-380 GCF_003984885.1 Neopelma chrysocephalum | reverse complement strand
GGGATCCATGGCCAAGGGAAGGGAATGGATGGGATCCATGAGCCAAGAGAAGGAACTGGGTGGGATCCACGAGCCAGCCCAGGGGTGATGCAGAGGTTTGGAGGGGGAGGAGGGCAGGGCAGGGGGATCCCTGGGACATTCCCACGGGATTGCAGAGGGTCCCAGCCCTGCCCCAGCCCTGCCCCAGCCCTGCCCTGCTCTCCCCCAGGCTCGGAGCAGTCCCTGGGCGGGAGGAGCCCCGTGTCCACCTGGGAATTCCTGCAGCACCTCCGAGCCATCGACAGCCAGAAGGAGCTGCTGCGACTCTCCCGGGACCTGGAGCCCTGAGGGACGGAGGGCCCGGGGCCCTGGAGCTGGATGTGGGGCCCTGGAGCTGGATG
>NW_020933059.1:417-655 GCF_003984885.1 Neopelma chrysocephalum | reverse complement strand
GGGATCCATGGCCAAGGGAAGGGAATGGATGGGATCCATGAGCCAAGGAAAGGGAATGGATGGGATCCATGGCCAAGGGAATGGATGGGATCCATGAGCCAAGGGAAGGAGCTGGGTGGGATCCAGAGCCAAGGGAAGGGAATGGATGGGATCCATGGCCAAGGGAAGGGAATGGATGGGATCCATGAGCCAAGGGAAGGGGCAGGATGGGATCCAAAGCCAAGGGAAGGGAATGGAT
>NW_020933059.1:0-317 GCF_003984885.1 Neopelma chrysocephalum | reverse complement strand
GGATGGGATCCATGGCCAAGGGAAGGAGCTGGGTGGGATCCAGAGCCAAGGGAATGGATGGGATCCATGAGCCAAGGGAAGGGGTGGGATCCAGAGCAAAGGGAAGGGGCAGGATGGGATCCAAAGCCAAGGGAAGGGAATGGATGGGATCCATGGCCAAGGGACGGGAATGGATGGGATCCATGAGCCAAGGAAAGGGAATGGATGGGATCCATGGCCAAGGGAATGGATGGGATCCATGAGCCAAGGGAAGGAGCTGGGTGGGATCCAGAGCCAAGGGAAGGGAATGGATGGGATCCATGAGCCAAGGGAAGGGG
>NW_020933058.1:417-655 GCF_003984885.1 Neopelma chrysocephalum | reverse complement strand
GGGATCCATGGCCAAGGGAAGGGAATGGATGGGATCCATGAGCCAAGGAAAGGGAATGGATGGGATCCATGGCCAAGGGAATGGATGGGATCCATGAGCCAAGGGAAGGAGCTGGGTGGGATCCAGAGCCAAGGGAAGGGAATGGATGGGATCCATGGCCAAGGGAAGGGAATGGATGGGATCCATGAGCCAAGGGAAGGGGCAGGATGGGATCCAAAGCCAAGGGAAGGGAATGGAT
>NW_020933058.1:0-317 GCF_003984885.1 Neopelma chrysocephalum | reverse complement strand
GGATGGGATCCATGGCCAAGGGAAGGAGCTGGGTGGGATCCAGAGCCAAGGGAATGGATGGGATCCATGAGCCAAGGGAAGGGGTGGGATCCAGAGCAAAGGGAAGGGGCAGGATGGGATCCAAAGCCAAGGGAAGGGAATGGATGGGATCCATGGCCAAGGGACGGGAATGGATGGGATCCATGAGCCAAGGAAAGGGAATGGATGGGATCCATGGCCAAGGGAATGGATGGGATCCATGAGCCAAGGGAAGGAGCTGGGTGGGATCCAGAGCCAAGGGAAGGGAATGGATGGGATCCATGAGCCAAGGGAAGGGG
>NW_020933057.1:0-2515 GCF_003984885.1 Neopelma chrysocephalum | reverse complement strand
GGGGTGGGATTGCCCTGGGAGGTCTCAGGGGTGGCAGAGCCGGGGGGTCCCAACCCAGTGCCCCCCTCCCTGTGCAGAGGTTGCCCCACAAGATCCGGAAGCTGCACTCGGCGCTGGAGCGGATGTTGGTGAGCGCAGCCCCTTCCCCCCCATGACCCCCCCCATGACCCCCCCATCTTCCCAGTGGGATTTCTCCCTGGAAAAGGGCCTGGGGGTGCCCGTGCCCCCCCCCCAGACCCCGCTGTGCCCCCAGGACCCCTCGTGGAACCACCGTGTGTATCGCCTGGCCGTGGCCAAGATGAGCCCCCCCCTCATCCCCTTCGTGCCCCTGCTCCTCAAAGGTGGGTCTGGGGGGGTCTCCTGGGCCCCCCTTTGGGTGCATCCAGCCTTTCCCAGGGCCTGGGAAACCCCTCTGACCCCCAAATCACCCCCCCTGCCCCCCAGACATGACGTTCATCCACGAGGGGAACCGCACGTGGGCCGAGAACCTCATCAACTTTGAGAAGATGGTGAGTGGGGGACCCCCGGGGACCCCCCCCGAGGGGCCCTGCTGTGCCCCCACCCCCTGGGGTGCCCATCTGGGGCTTCTCCGTGGTGCTGGTGCCACTTCCCCCGCAGCCAGGACCCCTCAGGAGGCCTCGTGGGGGTCGTGGTTGCCACTGAAGCCACAGGGGAGGGTGGTGCCCCCTGTACCCGCAGCCAGGACCCCTTGGGGGGGTCTCAGAGGGGTGTCGGGGGGGTTGTAGTTGCCCCTGAAGCCACAGAGGAGGGTGGTCCTCCCCTCCACCCATAGCCAGGACCCCTCAGGGGGTCTCGGGGGGCTTGTTATTGCCACTGAAGCCACAGGAGAGGGTTTCCCCCCCTCTACCCACAGCCAGGACCCCTCGAGGGGGCTCGGGGGGGGTCTCGAGGGGGTTTCAGGGTGGTTGTGGTTGCCCCTGAAGCCACTGGGGAGGGTGGTTCCCCCCTTTTCCCGCAGCCAGGACCCTTCAGGGGGGTGTTGGGGGGGTCTTGAGGAGGTTGTGGTTGCCCCTGAAGCCACAGGGGAGGGTGATCCTCCCCTCTACCCACAGCCAGGACCCCTCAAGGGGTCTCAGGGTGGTTGTGGTTGCCACTGGAGCCACTGGGGAGGATGGTCCCCCCCTTTTCCTGCAGCCAGGACCCCTCGGGGAGTCTCAAGGGGGTTGTGATTGCCACTGAAGCCACAGGGGAGGGTGGTCCCCCCCGTTCTACCCCCAGCCAGGACCCCTCAGGGGGTCTCTGATTGCCACTGGAGTCACTGGGGAGGGTGGTAACCCCTGTACCCGCATCCAGGACCCCTCGGGGAGGCTTGGGGGGGATCCCAGGGGGGTCTCGGAGGGGTTGTGGTTGCCACTGAAATCACAGGGGAAGGTGGTCCCCTCCCTCTACCCGCAGCCAGGACCCTTCAGGGGGTCTCTGATTGTCCCTGAAGCCACAGGGGAGGGTGGTCCCTCCCTTTTCCCGCAGCCAGGACCCCTCGGGGGGGTTCGGGGGGGTCCTGCAGCCGCCGGGATCGGGGTTTCCCCATCCTTTGGAGCCAGGTGGGGCCAGAGAAGGGGAGGGCAGGGGTGGGCAGGGGTGGGCAGGGGGTGACCCTGTGCCCCTCCCGCAGCACATGATGGCAAAGACCGCGCGGGTTCTGCAGCGCTGCCGCGGCCACGCCCACCGTGAGTGGGGTTGGGGGGGGCGAAGGGAGGGAGGGGCGGGAACGGGGCTGAGACCCCCCTGAACCTCCAGGAGTGGGGCTGAGCCCACCCACGGATGGGGTTGAGCCCCCCCTGAACCCCCAGGGATGGGGTTGAACCCCCCTGAACCCCCAGGGATGGGGTTGAGCCCCCTCTGAACCCCCAGGGACGGGGCTGAGCCCCCCCAGGAGTGGGGCTGAGCCCCCCCTGAACCCCCAGGGATGGGGCTGAGCCCCCCCCGCGCTCTGTGCACCCCCAGGAATGGGGCTGAGCCCCCCTGAACACCCAGGGGTGGAGCTGAGCCCACCCAGGGATGGGGCTGAGCCCCCCCTGCACCCCCAGGGATGGGACTGATCCCCTCCTGAACCCTCAGGGATGGGGCTGAGCCCCCCCAGCTGTGCTGGGCATGAGGCCAAGCCCCCCCCCCTCTGTGTGTCCCCCCCCAGCCCCGCTGTCCCCCCTGAGGAGCCGCTCCCCCCCCCGGCAGGAGGATCCCAGGGCCGTCAGGATCTCCACGTGTGAGTTTGGGGGTCCCCACCCACCACCCCAAACCAGCCCCCCCTGCCCTGGGAGACCCCCCCTGTGCTGGGAGACCCCCCCACCCTGTGCTGGGGTCCCTGAGCTGAGGGAGGGGGGATGGAGGGGGAGAGGGAATGGATGGGATCCATGAGCCAAGGGAAGGTGCAGGATGGGATCCATGGCCAAGGGAAGGAGCTGGGTGGGATCCAGAGCCAAGGGAATGGATGGGATCCATGAGCCAAGGGAAGGGGTGGGATCCAGAGCAAAGGGAAGGGGCAGGATGGGATCCA
>NW_020933056.1:0-2490 GCF_003984885.1 Neopelma chrysocephalum | reverse complement strand
GGGGTGGGATTGCCCTGGGAGGTCTCAGGGGTGGCAGAGCCGGGGGGGTCCCAACCCAGTGCCCCCCTCCCTGTGCAGAGGTTGCCCCACAAGATCCGGAAGCTGCACTCGGCGCTGGAGCGGATGTTGGTGAGCGCAGCCCCTTCCCCCCCATGACCCCCCCCATGACCCCCCCATCTTCCCAGTGGGATTTCCCCCTGGAAAAGGGCCTGGGGGTGCCTGTGCCCCCCCCCCAGACCCCGCTGTGCCCCCAGGACCCCTCGTGGAACCACCGTGTGTATCGCCTGGCCGTGGCCAAGATGAGCCCCCCCCTCATCCCCTTCGTGCCCCTGCTCCTCAAAGGTGGGTCTGGGGGGGGTCTCCTGGGCCCCCCTTTGGGTGCATCCAGCCTTTCCCAGGGCCTGGGAAACCCCTCTGACCCCCAAATCACCCCCCCTGCCCCCCAGACATGACGTTCATCCACGAGGGGAACCGCACGTGGGCCGAGAACCTCATCAACTTTGAGAAGATGGTGAGTGGGGGACCCCCGGGGACCCCCCCCGAGGGGCCCTGCTGTGCCCCCACCCCCTGGGGTGCCCATCTGGGGCTTCTCCGTGGTGCTGGTGCCACTTCCCCCGCAGCCAGGACCCCTCAGGAGGCCTCGTGGGGGTCGTGGTTGCCACTGAAGCCACAGGGGAGGGTGGTGCCCCCTGTACCCGCAGCCAGGACCCCTTGGGGGGGTCTCAGAGGGGTGTCGGGGGGGTTGTAGTTGCCCCTGAAGCCACAGAGGAGGGTGGTCCTCCCCTCCACCCATAGCCAGGACCCCTCAGGGGGTCTCGGGGGGCTTGTTATTGCCACTGAAGCCACAGGAGAGGGTTTCCCCCCCTCTACCCACAGCCAGGACCCCTCGAGGGGGCTCGGGGGGGGTCTCGAGGGGGTTTCAGGGTGGTTGTGGTTGCCCCTGAAGCCACTGGAGAGGGTGGTTCCCCCCTTTTCCTGCAGCCAGGACCCCTCAGGGGGGTGTTGGGGGGGTCTTGAGGAGGTTGTGGTTGCCCCTGAAGCCACAGGGGAGGGTGATCCTCCCCTCTACCCACAGCCAGGACCCCTCAAGGGGTCTCAGGGTGGTTGTGGTTGCCACTGGAGCCACTGGGGAGGATGGTCCCCCCCTTTTCCTGCAGCCAGGACCCCTCGGGGAGTCTCAAGGGGGTTGTGATTGCCACTGAAGCCACAGGGGAGGGTGGTCCCCCCCGTTCTACCCCCAGCCAGGACCCCTCAGGGGGTCTCTGATTGCCACTGGAGTCACTGGGGAGGGTGGTAACCCCTGCACCCGCATCCAGGACCCCTCGGGGAGGCTTGTGGGGGGTCCCAGGGGGGTCTCGGAGGGGTTGTGGTTGCCACTGAAATCACAGGGGAAGGTGGTCCCCTCCCTCTACCCGCAGCCAGGACCCTTCAGGGGGTCTCTGATTGTCCCTGAAGCCACAGGGGAGGGTGGTCCCTCCCTTTTCCCGCAGCCAGGACCCCTCGGGGGGGTTCAGGGGGGTCCTGCAGCCGCCGGGATCGGGGTTTCCCCATCCTTTGGAGCCGGGTGGGGCCAGAGAAGGGGAGGGCAGGGGTGGGCAGGGGTGGGCAGGGGGTGACCCTGTGCCTCTCCCGCAGCACATGATGGCAAAGACCGCGCGGGTCCTGCAGCGCTGCCGCGGCCACGCCCACCGTGAGTGGGGTTGGAGGGGGGGCGAAGGGAGGGAGGGGCGGGAACGGGGCTGAGACCCCCCTGAACCTCCAGGAGTGGGGCTGAGCCCACCCACGGATGGGGTTGAGCCCCCCCTGAACCCCCAGGGATGGGGTTGAACCCCCCTGAACCCCCAGGGATGGGGTTGAGCCCCCTCTGAACCCCCAGGGACGGGGCTGAGCCCCCCCAGGAGTGGGGCTGAGCCCCCCCTGAACCCCCAGGGATGGGGCTGAGCCCCCCCCGCGCTCTGTGCACCCCCAGGAATGGGGCTGAGCCCCCCTGAACACCCAGGGGTGGAGCTGAGCCCACCCAGGGATGGGGCTGAGCCCCCCCTGCACCCCCAGGGATGGGACTGATCCCCTCCTGAACCCTCAGGGATGGGGCTGAGCCCCCCCAGCTGTGCTGGGCATGAGGCCAAGCCCCCCCCCCTCTGTGTGTCCCCCCCCAGCCCCGCTGTCCCCCCTGAGGAGCCGCTCCCCCCCCCCGGCAGGAGGATCCCAGGGCCGTCAGGATCTCCACGTGTGAGTTTGGGGGTCCCCACCCACCACCCCAAACCAGCCCCCCCTGCCCTGGGAGACCCCCCCTGTGCTGGGAGACCCCCCCCACCCTGTGCTGGGGTCCCTGAGCTGAGGGAGGGGGGATGGAGGGGGAGAGGGAATGGATGGGATCCATGGCCAAGGGAAGGAGCTGGGTGGGATCCAGAGCCAAGGGAATGGATGGGATCCATGAGCCAAGGGAAGGGGTGGGATCCAGAGCAAAGGGAAGGGGCAGGATGGGATCCA
>NW_020933055.1:0-448 GCF_003984885.1 Neopelma chrysocephalum | reverse complement strand
GGGGGGGGCCCCAGGGGGCTCCGGGGGGGTCCCGGGGGGTCCGGGGGGGTCACACGGGTGGGATACGGGGGGGTGAAGTGGGGCTATGGGGGTCGTAGGGCTCTTGGGGCCGTTGGGGGCCGTTGGGTGCCGTTGGGTCCCATTGGGTGCCGTTGAGTCCTGTTGGGTTCAGTTGGGTGCCGTTGAGTCCCATTGGGTCCCGTTGAGTCCCATTGGGTGCCGTTGAGTCCCATTGGGTGCCGTTGAGTCCCACTGGGTGCCGTTGGGTGCCGTTGAGTCCCATTGGGTACTGTAGAGTTCCATTGGATGCCGTTGGGTTCCATTGGGTGCCATTGGGTGCCGTTGGGTTCCGTTGACTCCCATTGGGTGCCGTTGGGTTCCGTTGACTCCCATTGGTTGCTGTCGGGTTCCGTTGGATTCCGTTGGCTCCCATTGGGTGCTGGGACCC
>NW_020933054.1:0-781 GCF_003984885.1 Neopelma chrysocephalum | reverse complement strand
ATCAGCATGGCCTACGGACAGATCGGTGAGGGGGGGGCCCCAGGGGGTCCCAAGGGTGCTCCGGGGGGGTGTCGGGGGGTCCCGGGGGTCTGGGGGGGTCACACGGGTGGGATACGGGGGGTAAAGCGAGGCTACGGGGGTCGTACTGCTCTTGGGGCTGTTGGGTGCCGTTGATTCTCATTTGGGTCCTGTTGAGTCCCATTGAGTCCCATTGGGTCCTGTTGGGTCCCATTGGGTCCCATTGGGTGCCGTTGGGTTCTATTGGGTCCCATTAGGTGCCGTTGATTCCCATTGGGTCCTGTTGGGTCCCGTTGGGTCCCATTAGGTCCCATTGGGTCCTGTTGGGTGCCATTGGGTGCCGTTGGGTTCCGTTGGCTTCCATTGGGTGCCGTCAGGTTCCATTGGGTTCCGTTGACTCCCATTGGGTGCTGGGACCCCCCTGACCCCCCCCGTGGCCCCCCAGGGATGATCCAGGCACTGTTGGGTCCCCTTGGGTTCCGTTCGGTTCCATTGACTCCCATTGGTTGCCGTTGGGTTCCATTGAGTTCCGTTGACTCCCATTGGTTGCTGTGGGGTTCCGTCGGGTTCCGTTGACTCCCATTGGTTGCCGTCGGGTTCCGTTGAGTTCCGTTGGCTCCCATTGGTTGCCGTCGGGTTCCGTTGGGTTCCGTTGGCTCCCATTGGTTGCCGTCAGGTTCCGCCGGGTTCCGTTGACTCCCATTGGTTGCCGTTGAGTTCCGTTGACTCCCATTGGGTCCTGGGACCCCCTGACCCCCCCTTT
>NW_020933053.1:0-424 GCF_003984885.1 Neopelma chrysocephalum | reverse complement strand
ACCCCAAAGTTCAGGGGGTCTGACACCTGACCCCAAATGACCCCAAACGACCCCAAATGACCCCAAAAGCTCAGGGGGTCCCACACCTGACCCCAAATGACCCCAAATGACCCCAAAAACTCAGGGGGTCTGACACCTGATCTCAAATGATCCCAAATGACACCAAATGACACCAAATGTCAGGGGGTCCTACACCTGACCCCAAATGACCCCAAATGATCCCAAAAGCTGAGGGAGTCCTACATCAGACCCCAAATGACCACAAATGACCCCAAAATCTCAGGGGGTCCAACACCTGACCCCAAATGATGCCAAATGACCCCAAATGACACCAAATGATGCCAAATGACCCCAAATGACCCCAAAAGCTCAGGGGATCCAACACCTGACCCCAAATGACCCCAAATGACCCCAAATGACCCCA
>NW_020933052.1:0-412 GCF_003984885.1 Neopelma chrysocephalum | reverse complement strand
TCGGGAAGAGCGGGAAGGAGGAAAAGGGGCTCCTCGGGAAGAGCGGGGAAGGAGGGAAGGAGGAAAAGGCTCCTCGGGAAGGAGGGAAGGGTTCCTCGGGAAGAGCGGGAGCGCCGGGAAGGAGGAAAAGGGATCCTCGGGAAGAGCGGGGAAGGAGGAAAAGGCTCCTTGGGAAGAGCGGGAAGGAGGAAAAGTGGCTCCTCTGGAAGAGCGGGAAAGGAGGGAAAGGCTCCTCGGGAAGAGCGGGAACGCCGGGAAGGAGGGAAAGGCGCCTCGGGAAGAGCGGGAGCGCCGGGAAGGAGGGAAAGGCTCCTCGGGAAAAGCGGGAAAGGAGGAAAAGGCTCCTCGGGAAGAGCGGGAAAGGAGGAAAAGGCTCCTCGGGAAGAGCGGGAAGGAGGAAAAGGGGCTCCTC
>NW_020933051.1:0-1013 GCF_003984885.1 Neopelma chrysocephalum | reverse complement strand
GGGAAGCCCCCGAAACGGCGGGAATTTGTCCCAAAAAAACGGCGGGAATTCGGCCCAAAAAAGGCGGGAATTCGCCTCAAAAAAACGGCGGGAATTCGCCTCCAAAAACCGGCGGGAATTCGCCCCAAAAAACGGCGGGAATTCGCCCCCAAAAAACGGTGGGAATTCGGCCCAAAAATCGGCCGGAATTGGCCTCAAAAAACGACCAGAATTCGCCTCAAAAATCGGCGGGAATTCGCCCCAAAAATCGGCGGGAATTCGCCTCAAAAAACTGCAGGAATTCGCCTCAAAAAAATGCGGGAATTCGCCTCAAAATCGGCGGGAATTCGCCCCAAAAAACGGCGAGAATTCGCCTCAAAAAACGGTGGGAATTCGGCCCAAAAAAGGCGGGAATTCGCCTCAAAAAAACCGGAGGGAATTCGCCCCAAAAAACGGCGGGAATTTGCCCCCCCAAAACGGCGGGAATTCACCTCAAAAAAAGGCGGGAATTCGCCTCAAAAAACGGCGGGAATTCGCCCCAAAACCGGTGGGATTTGCCCCCAAACCGCTTGGAATAGCCCCAAAACAGGCTGAATTTGCCCCAAAACCAGTGGGATTTGCCCCAAAACTGGTTGGAATAGTCCTAAAACAGGCTGAATTCACCCCAAAACTGGTGGGATTTGCCCCCAAACTACTGGGATTCGCTCCCAAACCTGGTGGGATTCACCCCCAAACCACTTGGAATAGCCCTAAAACAGACTGAATTCTCCCTAAAACCGGTGGAATTTGCCCCCAAAACCGGTAGGATTTGCCCCAAAACCAGTGGGATTTGCCTCAAAATTCCCGCTGGAATTGTCCCAAAACCAACTGAATTCGCCTCAAAACAGGAACTGCCCCTAAACAGGAGGGAGTTGCCCCCAAACCAGCAGAATTTACCCCCAAATTGGGTGAATTTGCCCCCAAACCGGCTGAATTTGCCCCAAAACCGGGGGGATTTGCCCCAAAAGTGGCCGAATTTGGTTTAAATCAAAATT
>NW_020933050.1:0-669 GCF_003984885.1 Neopelma chrysocephalum | reverse complement strand
AACGGCAGGAATTCACCTCAAAAAACGGCGGGAATTCGCCCCAAAAATCGGCCGGAATTCGCCTCAAAAAACGGCAGGAATTCGCCTCAAAAAACGGTGGGAATTCGCCCCAAAACCGGTGGGATTTGCCCCAAAACCGCTTGGAATAGCCCTAAAACAGGCTGAATTCACCCCAAAACCAGTGGGATTTGCCCCAAAATCACTTGGAATAGCCCTAAAACCGGCTGAATTCACCCCCAAAACCAGTAGGATTCGCCCCAAAACCAGTTGGAATAGTCCTAAAACAGGCTGAATTCACCCCAAAACTGGTGGGATTTGCCCCCAAACTACTGGGATTCGCTCCCAAACCCGGTGGGATTCACCCCAAAACCACTTGGAATAGCCCTAAAACAGGCTGAATTCACCCTAAAACCGGTGGAATTTGCCCCCAAAACCGGTAGGATTTGCCCCAAAACCAGTGGGATTCGCCTCAAAATTCCCGCTGGAATTGTCCCAAAACCAACTGAATTCGCCTCAAAACAGGAACTGCCCCTAAACAGGAGGGACTTGCCCCCAAACCAGCAGAATTTACCCCCAAATTGGGTGAATTTGCCCCCAAACCGGCTGAATTTGCCCCAAAACAGGGGGGATTTGCCCCAAAAGTGGCCGAATTTGGTTTAAATCAAAATT
>NW_020933049.1:0-376 GCF_003984885.1 Neopelma chrysocephalum | reverse complement strand
TTGTGACAGTAATTTTGGTTGTTGGGTCTGTTCCTTTTAATAGGGGTTGCAATTCAGCTAAAAGGTCAGCAGGGATTCCCACAACAGGGCGTAACCACTGTAAATCCCCAAGAAGTTTTTGTGCATCGTTCACAGTGCGCAATTTTGATTGGAATACCAATTTCTGTGGGATAACAGCATGTCGAGAGATAGTCCACCCCAAATATCTCCATGGTTCTGTCGTTTGAATTTTTTCATCTGCTATTATTAACTTATATTGTTCCAAATGTCTGCGAATTATTTGTATTTGTTCGGGTACAAACTCCTCAGGCTAGCAAAACAATATATCGTCTACGTAGTGATAAATTATACAATCCGGCCATCTGCGTCGTAGAGC
>NW_020933048.1:0-618 GCF_003984885.1 Neopelma chrysocephalum | reverse complement strand
TGCTCAGCAGCTCGTTTCTCTGCCTCATGTTGTAACAATGTATCATTCACCACCTTCCAAAGCTTTCCCAGCTTTTTTGCAACTTTATCCTCCTCTAGAATGGCCTCACATATTTTATCTCCAAACTTTCGCCACTCTTCTAAAGGATGTACGGTATGCGGGTTGATAAAACACCCTTTTGCATACCCAAAAGCAAGCAATCCTGGCAATTCCTTTTTTAAATCTATGTCTTTAATACCCTTTTTCTGCAAAAATTCAGAAAATAAACTATATGCTGCTTCCCTTTCCATTTTTTACCTATTTTTTAGCGCGCTCTTGCAGCCTCCAGGGTCCGGCAGCACGTACGGTGGAACTCGTCCCAAGTGACGCTTTAAGGATCCGAAGTTGCAGTTGCCCACTTTTTGATCCGGGTCCGAAGTCGCTAATTCTGCCGACTTTTTGACCAGTTCCAGGTCCAAGTCACTCCTCAATTTGACTTTTTGACCAGCCTCGCTGCTAAGGCTCCGACACTATGCCATCCCAACCGTGGATTCCCCCGTTTCTTTAAATTATCACGTCAGAGGTCACCATTTGTTGTGGACGACGGGAAAAGTACTCACACGACCACAGTATTGATCA
>NW_020933047.1:0-406 GCF_003984885.1 Neopelma chrysocephalum | reverse complement strand
TGTTGTGGACGACGGGAAAAGTACTCACACGACCACAGTATTGATCATGACTAATCCAACTTTATTGCTGTAAGCTCCATGCTTATAAAGGTTAATAATTAGGCTCATACATATTCCAAGCATAAGCTCATGATTGGTTCCTAATTACCTAAGTTATATTTGCGCAAATGCTGCCTCTTTCTCATGGCTATAGTTACATTATTTGTTACTTGCTACTTTCTCTACCTTTCCCATCCTGTTGCTCTAATTTTTCTATCACGTATGCAGTTTCTTAAACAATACAGCTTCACAGCAGACAATGCAGCCTTACAGTTTTTTAGACAATGCAGTTTCACAAACACAGTGAGCAGTGACCTTCTAATAGTTTTCTTGCTTTAGCGTGAGACCAGAGCTATAGAATCTTTCC
>NW_020933046.1:0-3708 GCF_003984885.1 Neopelma chrysocephalum | reverse complement strand
AATAGTTTTCTTGCTTTAGCGTGAGACCAGAGCTATAGAATCTTTCCCGTGTCCTCTCTCTACCAACCAGGTTTCTGCAATATCTTCCACACTTCCCCCGCTCTGTTTAGACAATGTTAAAAACACATCACTCATTGCTTTTGTTAGCATGTTCTGAATGCATTTAAAAGCACAAGGAACAATGCATAAAGCAGCCAGCAGTATTAGTAAAAGCGAAATTGCTTGTTTAGTGATCTCAGCAAGCCATGGCCCTAAACCTAATTTTGCTAACCATCCCCTAATGGGATCTTTTTGAACTTCAAAGTCATTCAGGTGACTTTGCATTTCTCTGAGTTTTTGGTAGATGGACTGAGAGTGATCAGAGAGATTCATACAACACATGCCTTCAAATTCCTCACATCCATGCCCCTGAGCCAGCAATAGAAAATCTATGGCTGCTCGGTTTTGTAAAACAGCATGTCTTATTTCATCAGAGTCATGAGCCAATTCTCCCAGAATTTTTGAAGTTCTATTCATTTGATTTCTTGCCCAACAAGCTGTTCTTTGGACAAGAACCAGGCTCTTTTTTGCTCCAATGGGGGCAAATATGGATGCAAAGAAATTTGCTGTAGGCGTCCAAAATTTAATGGGTTGGTTTTCTACTGATTTGCAGTATTTATCAAATTCAGTTTCTCGTTTGTTCCGAATATTTTTCCTTTTCAACTGTGTTATTTGTCTCATGGTAGGTGTAAACATAGTCAACTTTCCCAAGTAACATGGTCCGCCAATGGGATACTTAGGAATGCCAGGCCATGCTCTATTGCCACAAATCAAGAAGTAACCAGGTGGTAAATATTTTGGTTTTGTCGCACTCATTGTTAAATTTCTGACATAACCTTGGCACCAGGTTACATTGTCATATGGAGGGTTTTGTGCTGTTATGTTCGTGGTGGATACATTCCCAATCGTTTGTTGCCATTGTAAAAAGATCTTTTCTTTTTTCAGATTAAGTCTGAAACAAGAGTCATTTCCATACACAGCTCCAAATAGTTGTAATTCACTGGGACTGTCTGTCATTGTTCTGTTTAGCTTAGCTACCAACAAAAGAGACGTCATACCTTTGGTGCCATTCGTGCATTCTTTGGTTACATTGCATGCACGTTCCACCTCAATTTTGGTAGGATTAGGATTAACCCATCCTTTAAAGTCACCTGTATCAAGGTAAGGAATGCCAATCAGACATGTTTGAAAGGGATCAGATGCCTTGGCCATACTCAGACAAAAATCCATTTGACCTGTTTGGTTGGCAAACGTTACGCAAATGTTTTCTCTGGGTCCAACAGGGATGCTAGGGTGTCCTTGTGTCATTAAGATTGTTTCCAAAACCCAAAACCATAAAAAGATCATAATTTTCTTTCAAATTGATTGTATGTTCTTATACAGAAATTGAAGTATCGCTGTGGGTTGCCTCTAAAGGGACCACAAGGTATTACTGTTGTTAGGGGTGTATCTTTCTCACACCGAGCTGCAATGATTTTTGTACCTTTGATCACACTCAGTCTTTTTATAACATACTTGGTGTACCAGCGTAAGTAAGCTAATACACTCTGTTCATCAGCTTCAAATAACCGCACTGCTTCAAGCACTGGCAACCCTGTTGCTTGTTCTAAATTATGTTGCCATGTATCAAGTGATAATGTATAAGCACAAGTTCTACACCAAAGTCCCTGCAAATTATATTGCTCAAACCACCATTTGTTTTTACAGGTCTTACATCTAAAGGCAATCCAGGCCAAGCAGCCTGGCTGCTTGCACTTGAAGCAATGTCGTGTGCCAAAGTCTCTTACTGAAAATAGATACAGTGAATTCAATAGCAAAATATACGATTCATAACCATCACATTTGCTAATTTCCCATCGCAAATTCTTGGGTAACCCTTTAATTGCATGCACTCGTGGTAGAAGTAGTATCCGAATCTTCTCTTCTACTCTCCTTCTCGCTGTCTCTGTTATGAGCAGGGCTCGAGACATTCACAGCAGCTCGAGTCCACTTGGCAGGTATCCAAAGAGGTCCCTGTGGTGAAGAAACACAAAGATAACCTCTTCCCCAATAGAGTACTTTTGCTGGACCTTGCCAAATCCCTGTACGTGGATCTTTAAATCTGACCCACACCTCTTTAGGTCTCTCTGTATTCTGTTTTAATGTATAATGAATTGTTACAGGAGGATCTTTTTGATCTCCAAAAATGCATAAATGATTCAGGACAAACAGTACCTTGCTTAACCTTTTCTTAATATCAATAATGTTTTTATGTTTTTCAAGATATGTTTTTAGTGTGTAATGAGCCCTTTCTATGATTGCTTGTCCTGTGGGAGAGTGAGCAATACCTGTGCGGTGAGTGATTTTCCACTTTTTCAAAAATTGGCCTACTCTAGTACCCACATAGGCAGGTCCATTATCTGTTTTTATCTGTTGTGGTTTCCCCATGACAGCAAAACATTCACACAAATGTCTTTCTACTTGTAAAGCTTTTTCCCCTGTTTGAGCTGTAGCCCACATGAAATGACTATATGTGTCAATGCACACATGTATATATTTAAATCTTCCAAAAGGTGCATAATGTGTAACATCCATTTGCCAGATTTCATTACTCTTTAACCCTCTGGGATTTACTCCCATACCCAATCCTACACCACCATTATGATTGCTACATGTTGGACAGGATCGAACAATGTTTTTGGCATCATTTAAGGTGATGTCATACATTCTTTTTAGTCCTCTGGCATTTTGATGATATTGTTCATGATCTTTCTGTGCTTTGGTAAATTCTTCCTCATCCTCTGTAGCCATAGAAACTAGTTTGTCCGCCCTAGCATTTCCTTCACCCAACCCAATGTCCCATTTATGGCTTCGTACATGTATGACAGCATAGTCATGATCTCTGTTTGTTACTGCCAACCATAATTGACAAAATAACTGGAAGAGCCTCTTATTCGGGACTTCTTTAATTAGGGCCCCTTCTATCCGATTAACTACCCCTGCTACATAGAATGAGTCAGTAACAATATTAAGGGGTCTATTCATGCTAGCTAGTGCTCTGACCACTGCTAGCAACTCTAAAGTTTGTAATGAGTCTGTAGGTTCTCCTGTTAAAATTTCATGCTTCCATTCTCCTTTCTCTAACCAGGTTAAGGCAGCAGTGTGAGATTTTTTGCCAGCATCTGTGTAAACTGTTCGTGCATGTGGAATTGGTTGTTCCTGTTTTTTAGGTTTCATTATCCATTGCCAAGAACCAATCCATGCTGTAGGGACATTGTGCAATCTACTGGTAATTATGGGACATGTCAGTCCTAATAATGCTTCTTGAAGATCCTCATTAGTACATAGGTACCAATCAAGATCATTTTTCTGCATTGGTAATCGTATACGTGCAGGCTCTTGAGCATCGATTTGTAACACACGCTCTCGACCCTTTTTTATCAGGGCTGCCAACATTTCAATTTTTTGTAAAAGTGTTTTAGACTGTTGTATGCTAGTTGATAACCATTCTAAAACCCCTATATCCTCCCCCGTTTCTGTTTGTGATTGTGTAATGGCACCCAAAATGTATCGCTTATCAGCCCAAAAGGTAAGTTCTAAAGGTAAATCCCATTGTCTTCTCCGAACACGGCCCTGAGTGACACAATCTAAAATTTGTTGGAGTATGAGTTGTTGGTGCTTTGTGACAGT
>NW_020933045.1:0-2492 GCF_003984885.1 Neopelma chrysocephalum | reverse complement strand
ATCTACGTAGTGATAAATTATACAATCCGGCCATCTGCGTCGTAGAGTTTGTAATGCATTATCCACATATAGCTGACACAAAGTTGGACTGTTCCTCATTTCTTGTGGTAACACCGTCCACTCAAATCGTTGATCAGGCCTTTCTCTGTTAATAGCAGGTAATGTAAAGGCAAAACGTTTAGTATCCCGAGGATGCAATTGAATTGTAAAGAAGCAATTCTTTAAGTCTACAATCAGTAAGGACCAATCCATGGGAAGCATTGCAGGATTTGGTAGTCCAGGCTGTAAAGCCCCCCATGGCTTCCATTTGTGAGTTAACTGCTCTCAGATCATGTAATAATCAATATTTTCCAGACTTTTTCTTTATTACAAATATGGGTGTATTCCAGGGACTAGTAGAAAGTTTTAAATGTCCTAGATCAATTTGTTCTTGTACTAATTCATGAGCAGCTTCCAGGCTTTCCCGTTTTAAAGGCCATTGCTTAACCCATACTGGAGTATCAACAATCCAAGTAATAGGAATTGGGAAAGACCAAGCAATGGCTATTCCCCCAAAGGGTAATCATTGGAGAGTTTCATCCCAATTTGTGTTAAAACATCTCTCCCGATTAGGCATTGCACTGTTGGTGGAAGCTGCACAACAGACAGGACAGCACTGGCCACACGGCCCTCCACCTCGATGTTTACAGTAGGAGTCCGCATAGCAATTGAGGCACCCCCAATGCCAGTCACAGTTGTAGTAGCAGGTTGCAGAGGCCAGTGTCTAGGCCAACAATGAGGTGCTATTATGCTGGAATCAGCTCCTGAATCTAGTAAAGCATCCAGTGTTTTTGTTTGATCCTTCCAAATAATTGTAACTTTATGTTTTGGCCTCTCACTTAAATCCAGTGTCAGTAAGGTAAGTCCCCTTGTAGAACCAAATCCACGATCTCCACGTTGCATCAGTTGTCGGTCGTTGGTTAAAGGTTTTGCTAACTGAGGCAAAGGTATTAATTGAGCAATACGTTGTCCTTTAGGAATCCTTAAAGGTGGAAAAATAGTATATGCCATAACCATTATCTGTCCAGTGTAGTCAGCATCAATTAATCCAGGCAGCACAAATAATCCAGCAAGACTCGCCGATGATCTGCCAATCAACAGTGCCCCAAATGCTTGTTTATTTATTACCAAAGGCCCGTAGATACCAGTGGGAATCTTTTGAGGTTGGGTGGATAACAAGGTGACTTCTAGTGTCGTGGCCAAATCCAATCCGAGGCTACCGGCTGTGGCAGGTTGTAATCCGAAAGCATTGGCTGAGGCTGTGGTTGCGGCAGGTTGCTGTTCTCCTGTCCGTGGAATGGATTGTTCGGTGAAAAGTTGCTGGCTGGGGTTATCTGTGCTGCAGCGACGACTTGTGTCTGAGCGCGGCCACTGCAATTCCTCGCGCTCTGCCGTGAGTTTCCCGACCGGCTCCGACAAACAGAAGTGTTGTGGGTGGAGTTCTGACACTGGTGACACCAAATTCCTGTTGCTCGGCACTCCCTTCGAAAGTGTCCAGTAGCTCCGCATCGATAACACTTTGATCGAGTTTTTCCATCTGTGGAGTTATTAGTCTTTCCCTGGAGGGGTGCAAGAGCTGCTAACACTTGAATTTGGGAATTTTGAGCCTGTTCTTTAAGCTCCTTAACTAAATCCTGAGTCTGTTCTTTAAGCCCTTTAGTAAAGTCCTGAATAGCATTGACTAAAAATGCATTCTCTCCTGTTGGTATTTGCAATACTTTGTCTAATAATTCTTCTATGGTCCAATAAGGACCCAATGTATTTATTACTTGTTTAACCATTGAGTTAGCATTTTGCAAAACACACTGCTTTAGCATGGTTCCCTTCATATAATCCGGGACTCCAGCTTTTGTGATAGCAGCTGTTAATTTGTCAACATATTCACCAAAAGACTCATTCCTTCCCTGTTTTAAGCTCATATATAATGGCACTCCCCCAGGTTCCTTGACTCTATTTAATGCTTTCCTTACAAGGTCCATTGCCTCTCTAATTCTATCTGCCCCAATATGTACCTGTGCTTCGGTTCGGGAATATGGACCTGTTCCCATTAGTTCATCTGCTGTAACGCCGTGCAAAGGATCTCCCGGTTGCCTGATCACAGCAACACTTTCATTAACATATGCTTGCCAATAGGCATTAAACAAAAGTTGCTGATGTTCTGTAAGTATCATTCTCGAAATGGAACGGAGATCTGAGGGTAGTAAAAGTTGAGTGGCCCAGAAATAATCTAACATTTGTTTAACAGGTTCTCCATGCAAACCAAATTCACTTACAGTGCTCCGCAGCTGTGCCAAAAGTTTCCAATCTAATGGGGTTATTGTGGCATTTAGCCCTCCCCCTGGCACTTGATTATAAATCACTGTAAATGCCATGCCCTCTGCCCCCTGCAATTCTTCTGACAGGCAGTGTTTAGCAATCGCTGCCCATGTATCTCTCCGCTCCTTAGCTATGGC
>NW_020933044.1:0-2422 GCF_003984885.1 Neopelma chrysocephalum | reverse complement strand
TCTACGTAGTGATAAATTATACAATCCGGCCATCTGCGTCGTAGAGCTTGTAATGCATTATCCACATATAGCTGACACAAAGTTGGACTGTTCCTCATTCCTTGTGGTAACACCGTCCACTCAAATCGTTGATCAGGCCTTTCTCTGTTAATAGCAGGTAATGTAAAGGCAAAACGTTTAGTATCCCGAGGATGCAATTGAATTGTAAAGAAGCAATCCTTTAAGTCTACAATCAGTAAGGACCAATCCATGGGAAGCATTGCAGGATTTGGTAGTCCAGGCTGTAAAGCCCCCATGGCTTCCATTTGTGAGTTAACTGCTCTTAGATCATGCAATAATCGATATTTTCCAGACTTTTTCTTTATTACAAATATGGGTGTATTCCAGGGGCTAGTAGAAAGTTTTAAGTGTCCTTGATCAATTTGTTCTTGTACTAATTCATGAGCAGCTTCTAGGCTTTCCCGTTTTAAAGGCCATTGCTTAACCCATACTGGAGTATCAACAATCCAGGTAATAGGAATTGGGAAAGACCAAGCAATGGCTATTCCCCCAAAGGGTAATCATTGGAGAGTTTCATCCCAATTTGTGTCAAAACATCTCTCCCGATTAGGCATTGCACTGTTGGTGGAAGCTGCACAACAGACAGGACAGCACTGGCCACACGACCTTCCACCTCGATGTTTACAGTAGGAGTCCGCATAGCAATTGAGGCACCCCCAATGCCAGTCACAGTTGTAGTAGCAGGTTGCAGAGGCCAGTGTCTAGGCCAACAATGAGGAGCTATTATGCTGGAATCAGCTCCTGAATCTAGTAAAGCATCCAGTGTTTTTGTTTGATCCTTCCAAATAATTGTAACTTTATGTTTTGGCCTCTCACTTAAATCCAGTGTCAGTAAGGTAAGTCCCCTTGTAGAACCAAATCCACGATCTCCACGTTGCATCAGTTGTCGGTCGTTGGTTAAAGGTTTTGCTAACTGAGGCAAAGGTATTAATTGAGCAATACGTTGTCCTTTAGGAATCTTTAAAGGTGGAAAAATAGTATATGCCATAACCATTATCTGTCCAGTGTAGTCAGCATCAATTAATCCAAGTAGCACAAATAATCCAGCAAGGCTAGCTGACGATCTGCCAATCAACAGTGCCCCAAATGTTTGTTTATTTATTACCAAAGGCCCGTAGATACCAGTGGGAATCTTTTGAGGTTGGGTAGATAACAAGGTGACTTCTAGTGTCGTGGCCAAATCCAATCCGAGGCTACCGGCTGTGGCAGGTTGTAATCCAAAAGCATTGGCTGAGGCTGTGGTTGCGGCTGGTTGCAGCTGTTCTCCTGTCCGTGGAATGGATTGTTCGGTGAAAAGTTGCTGGCTGGGGTTATCTGTGCTGCAGCGACGACTTGTGTCTGAGCGCGGCCACTGCAATTCCTCGCGCTCTGCCGTGAGTTTCCCGACCGGCTCCGACAAACAGAAGTGTTGTGGGTGGAGTTCTGACACTGCTGGCACCAAATTCCTGTTGCTCGGCACTCCCTTCGAAAGTGTCCAGTAGCTCCACATCGATAGCACTTTGATCGAGTTTTTTCATCTGTGGAGTTATTAGCCTTTCCCTGGAGGGGTGCAAGAGCTGCTAACACTTGAATTTGGGAATTTTGAGCCTGTTCTTTAAGCTCCTTAACTAAGTCCTGAGTCTGTTCTTTAAGCCCCTTAGTAAAATCCTGAATAGCATTGACTAAAAATGCATTCTCTCCTGTTGGTATTTGCAATATTTTGTCTAATAATTCTTCTATAGTCCAATAAGGACCCAATGTATTTATTACTTGTTTAACCATTGAGTTAGCATTCTGCAAAACACACTGCTTTAGCATGGTTCCCTTCATATAATCTGGGACCCCAGCCTTTGTTATAGCAGCAGTTAACTTGTCAACATATTCACCAAAAGATTCATTCCTTCCCTGTTTTAAGCTCATATATAATGGCACTCCCCCAGGTTCCTTGACTCTATTTAATGCTTTCCTTACAAGGTCCATTGCCTCTCTAATTTTATCTGCCCCAATATGTACCTGTGCTTCGGTTCGGGAATATGGACCTGTTCCCATTAGTTCATCTGCTGTAACACCGTGCAAAGGGTCTCCCGGTTGCCTGATTACAGCAACACTTTCATTAACATACGCTTGCCAATAGGCATTAAACAAAAGTTGCTGATGTTCTGTAAGTATCATTCTCGAAATGGAACGGAGATCTGAGGGTAGTAAAAGTTGAGTGGCCCAGAAATAATCTAACATTTGTTTAACAGGTTCTCCATGCAAACCAAATTCACTTACAGTGCTCCGCAGCTGTGCCAAAAGTTTCCAATCTAATGGGGTTATAGTGGCATTTAGCCCTCCCCCTGGCACTTGATTATAAATCACTGGAAATGCCATGCCCTCTGCC
>NW_020933043.1:0-648 GCF_003984885.1 Neopelma chrysocephalum | reverse complement strand
CCCAAAAAAGAGTGACTTTGCTGCAGCTTGGTTCAGGTAATGGCCTATTTAGTTTGTAGGGATATTGCTCAAGCAGGCTAGAATGTCTGAAAACCTTCCCTGAGATAAATAGGGCAGTAGGATTTGGGACTATACTGAAATGTACAGATTTATTCACATAAACAGCTTAGGGTGTTTGAGGGTCGCTGATTACTGTTATTTTCTACTCGTAGCATGCTTTCTTGCCTTCTCCCAGTGTATAACTTCATTTTGAAGCATTTCTTGTGCTGTTCACTGTCTTTCCTTAAGTAATATAGCAGGCAGAAACCATCAAGCAGCTCAAAACACCCTAAGCTGTTTATGTGAATAAATCTGTACATTTCAGTATAGTCCCAAATCCTACTGCCCTATTTATCTCAGGGAAGGTTTTCAGACATTCTAGCCTGCTTGAGCAATATCCCTACAAACTAAATAGGCCATTACCTGAACCAAGCTGCAGCAAAGTCACTCTTTTTTGGGGGGGGGGGGAATTTTTGTTTGTTTGTGGTTTTGTTGTTGGTGGTGTTGTGGGGGTTTTAGTTGGCTGGTTGTTATTTTGCTGTGGGTTTCCACTCCCCTCCCAAAAAAGAGTGACTTTGCTGCAGCTTGGTTCAGGTAATGGCCTATTTA
>NW_020933042.1:0-816 GCF_003984885.1 Neopelma chrysocephalum | reverse complement strand
CTTTCCCTCCTTTGCTTCCTTTCCTTCCTTCCTTCCCTTCCTTTCTTGTCTCCTCTTTCCCTCCTTTCCTTCCTTCTCTTGTCCTTCCCTGCCTTCCTCCTTTCTTTCCTTCCCTCCCTTCCTTCCTCTTTCCTCTTTTCCAAGCGTTTTTTCCCCTTCCCATGGACACAAAGCCGAGCAGAGCAGACTCAGCCTGTTGCTGCTCCATGACTCAGTCAAGTGACTAATTCCCCTCTCCCCTGGGTTTCCCTCCTGGAGTACATTCCTTTTCCAAAACACGGCTTGATCTCACCTGGGACAGCACAGATAATCACTCTGGTCCCCACAGGGCACAGCCAGCTGGCTGGGGAGGCTGGAAGGGACCTGCCTGTCCCTGTCCCTTCTGTGCTGTGCCATCAGCAGGATTGGAATCCTTGCTGGAAACACAGAGCCGGAGAAAAATCAACACCCGGAGAGAGAGACGAGTTGCTGCACAACAGCCCCGGCTCTCCAGGGCAAGGGACTGGGATCAAACCTGCCTGGTAACACGGGAGAAAACGAGGGTCTGGATGAGCCACAATCCTCACAGCTCACGGGGTTTGTGCTAAATAACAACCCCCAAATGACAGTGCCTGGGGCCAGAGCTCTGCAGGATCCCAGAGTGACAGAACCACAGTCACAGAAACACAGAATCACAGGATCACAGAACCACAGAACCATCAAATCATAGAATCACAGTCACAGAATCACAGAATCAGAGAACCACAGAGTCACAGTCACCAAATCACAGAACCACAGAATCATGGAATCACAGAACCACAGAATCACCAAATCACA
>NW_020933041.1:0-1030 GCF_003984885.1 Neopelma chrysocephalum | reverse complement strand
TTCCTTCCTTCCTTCCCTTCCTTTCTTCTCTCCTCTTTCCCTCCTTTCCTTCCTTCTCTCGTCCTTCCCTGCCTTCCTCCTTTCTTTCCTTCCCTCCCTTCCTTCCTCTTTCCTCTTTTCCAAGCGTTTTTTCCCCTTCCCATGGACACAAAGCCGAGCAGAGCAGACTCAGCCTGTTGCTGCTCCATGACTCAGTCAAGTGACTAATTCCCCTCTCCCCTGGGTTTCCCTCCTGGAGCACATTCCTTTTCCAAAACACGGCTTGATCTCACCTGGGACAGCACAGATAATCACTCTGGTCCCCACAGGGCACAGCCAGATGGCTGGGGAGGCTGGAGGGGACCTGCCTGTCCCTGTCCCTTCTGTGCTGTGCCATCAGCAGGATTGAAATCCTTGCTGGAAACACAGAGCCGGAGAAAAATCAACACCCGGAGAGAGAGACAAGGAGCTGCACAACAGCCCCGGCTCTCCAGGGCAAGGGACTGGTATCAAACCTGCCTGGTAACACAGGAGAGAACGAGGGTCTGGATGAGCCACAATCCTCACAGCTCATGGGGTTTGTGCTAAATAACAACCCCCAAATGACAGTGCCTGGGGCCAGAGCTCTGCAGGATCCCAGAGTGACGGAACCACAATCACAGAAACACAGAGTCACAGGATCACAGAGTCACCAAATCACAGAACCACAGAACCACCAAATCATAGAATCACAGTCACAGAATCACAGAATCACAGAATCACAGAATCAGAGAACCACAGAGTCACAGTCACCAAATCACAGAACCACAGAGTCACAGAACCACAGAATCACCAGGTCGTAGAATCACAGAGCGACAGAACCACAGGATCACCGAGTCAGAGAACCACAGAATCAGTTCGAGAACCACCAAATCACAGAATTACAGAGTCACAGAACCAGAATCACCAAATTACAGAACCACAGAATCATGGAATCACAAAACCACAGAATCATGGAATCACAAAACCACAGAATCATGGAATCACAGAACCACAGAATCACCAAATCACA
>NW_020933040.1:0-814 GCF_003984885.1 Neopelma chrysocephalum | reverse complement strand
AAAGAGTCTGAGAAAGTGAAAGAGGGTGTGCAGGGCTGCAGGAGGAGGGAGAGGAGATGGGGAGCAGTGTGTGTGTGTGTGTGCACACACGTGCATCTGGATGTCTGTAGCACCTGCCCCATGCTGGAGGGTTGTTTTTTGGCTCCCCCTGGCTATTTCTGATGTGGGTTTTGATCCCAGGAAGCTTTACTCATGGGCTATTCAGATCCAGATGTGAGGCATATGGCAAAGTCCTTCAGGAGAAAAGGGCTGAGGAGCCAGCCAGCGTTGGAGGATGCAGAAGGATCTCACACCCATGGGCTGTCTGAGGGCTGCTGGTCTGTTGGCCTTTGTCCAGGTATACCCACTCCAGGTCTGTGGTGGGGTCTCCAGCCCACAATTGTACCCTGGTGACATTTTCCAGCACCAACCATCAGCCCTCAGACAGCCCATGGGTGTGAGATCCTTCTGCATCCTCCAACGCTGGCTGGCTCCTCAGCCCTTTTCTCCTGAAGGACTTTGCCATATGCCTCACATCTGGATCTGAATAGCCCATGAGTAAAGCTTCCTGGGATCAAAACCCACATCAGAAATAGCCAGGGGGGAGCCAAAAAACAACCCTCCAGCATGGGGCAGGTGCTACAGACATCCAGATGCACGTGTGTGCACACACACACACACTGCTCCCCATCTCCTCTCCCTCCTCCTGCTCCTTCTCTCTCTTTCATCCTCCTGAAAGAAAACCTGATGGTTTCTGGGCTTTGTTGGTGGTTAGGAGGACACTGGATAAAGAGTCTGAGAAAGTGAAAGAGGGTGTGCAGGGCTGCAGGAGGAG
>NW_020933039.1:0-331 GCF_003984885.1 Neopelma chrysocephalum | reverse complement strand
GAGGAGAGAGGGAGAAAAGGAGAGAGGAGAGAGGGAGAAAAGGAGAGGAGACAGGAGACATGAAAGAGGGAGAGAGGAGGGAGGGAAAAACGAGTGAGGGAGAGAGGAGAGAGGGAGAGAAGCCCACAATGAGCAGAGAACACATGTCACCTCTCCAACTTAATTTTTGGTTTAATTTCAATTCCTGCCACTGTTCTGTTGAGGTTGCTTTCACAATTCCATGCTTTCACACCCTGGTTACTCACTATTTTGTGTTTTTCACAACTGTGCTCTTTTCAAGTGCAAAAAAAACCCGCAATCCCTGTTTTATTTGAGAGGAAAACACTGAAGG
>NW_020933038.1:0-328 GCF_003984885.1 Neopelma chrysocephalum | reverse complement strand
GGGAGAAAAGGAGAGAGGAGAGAGGGAGAAAAGGAGAGAGGAGAGGGGGAGAGGGGAGAAAAGAGAGAGGGAGAGGAGACAGGAGACATGAAAGAGGGAGAGAGGAGAGAGGGAGAGAAGCCCACAATGAGCAGAGAACACATGTCACCTCTCCAACTGAATTTTTGGTTTAATTTCAGTTCCTGCCACTGTTCTGTTGAGGTTGCTTTCACAATTCCATGCTTTCACACCCTGGTTACTCACTATTTTGTGTTTCTCACAACTGTGCTCTTTTCAAGTGCAAAAAAACCCGCAATCCCTGTTTTATTTGAGAGGAAAACACTGAAGG
>NW_020933037.1:0-618 GCF_003984885.1 Neopelma chrysocephalum | reverse complement strand
CTGTCTTCCCAAACTTTTCCCCTCTTCCCAAACCTTTTCCTTCTTCCCACACTTTTCCCACCTTCCCAACCTTTTCCCATCTTCCCAAACCTTTCCCCTCTTCCTAAACTTTTCCTTCTTCCCAAACTTTTCCCACCTTCCCAAACTTTTCCCAACTTTTCCCCTCTTCCCAAACTTTTCCCAACTTTTCCCCTCTTTCCAAACTGTTCCTTCTTCCCAAACTTTTCCCTCTTCCCAAACCTTTCCCCTCTTCCCAAACTTTTCCCCTCTTCCCAAACTTTTCCTGTCTTCCCAAACTTTTCCCAACTTTTCCTATTTTCCCAAACCTTTCCCCTTTTCCCAAACTTTTCCCGCCTTTTCCCCCTTCCCAAACTTTTCCCAGCTTTTCCAATTTCCCAAGCCTTTCCCACCTTCCCCAACTTTTTCCTTCTTCCCAAACTTTTCCCCTCTTCACATAGTTTTCCCAACTTTTCCCGTCTTCCCAAACCTTTTCCTTCTTCCCACACTTTTCCCACCTTCCCAAACTTTTCCCTCTTCCCAAACCTTTCCCACCTTCCCAAACTTTTCCTGTCTGTCTTCCCAAACTTTTCCCCTCTTCCCAAACCTTTTCCTTCTTCC
>NW_020933036.1:0-460 GCF_003984885.1 Neopelma chrysocephalum | reverse complement strand
ATTCCCAGGGCAGGCACTGCATTCCCAGGGCAGGCACTGCATTCCCAAGGCAGGCACTGCATTCCCAAGGCAGGCACTGCAGTGGGAGCTGCACTATCTCAAACCATGTGCTGCTGGTTGTGGCTCCAGCTCGTGCTGCTGAGCCAGTTGTTTAATTTAGTGAGAAAAGTATTTTGTTTCCCCTGGTGAAATATTTTGCCTGTTTCAAAGTTTCTACTTGGTGCTTTCAGATCAAAGCCCTGAGAGCACTTTCCACAGTCCCTCCATGGAGTGAGCAGGAGGGATGTCCATTTCCACGGTGTTGCTGTTTTCCAGTAGCCAAGACATGTTGCCCCCCTTTCAGCCAAACACCAGCATATTTTCACTGGGAGAATGTCAGCAGGGAACTCAGATTAAAATAAAAAAAAAAAAGATTTTTTTCCAAACATTTCTCCAACAGCTGTAAATTTTTCCTTAATGC
>NW_020933035.1:0-428 GCF_003984885.1 Neopelma chrysocephalum | reverse complement strand
CACTGCATTCCCAGGGCAGGCACTGCATTCCCAGGGCAGGCACTGCAGTGGGAGCTGCACTATCTCAAACCATGTGCTGCTGGTTGTGGCTCCAGCTCGTGCTGCTGAGCCAGTTGTTTAATTTAGTGAGAAAAGTATTTTGTTTCCCCTGGTGAAATATTTTGCCTGTTTCAAAGTTTCTACTTGGTGCTTTCAGATCAAAGCCCTGAGAGCACTTTCCACAGTCCCTCCATGGAGTGAGCAGGAGGGATGTCCATTTCCAAGGTGTTGCTGTTTTCCAGTAGCCAAGACATGTTGCCCCCCTTTCAGCCAAACACCAGCATATTTTCACTGGGAGAATGTCAGCAGGGAACCCAGATTAAAATAAATAAAAAAAAAGATTTTTTTTCCAAACATTTCTCCAACAGCTGTAAATTTTTCCTTAATGC
>NW_020933034.1:0-614 GCF_003984885.1 Neopelma chrysocephalum | reverse complement strand
CAGCAAACTAGTAACTCCATCCTTTCAAAGAACTGAATTACTCCCATAGGATAATGAGCACTCTCAGATAATATGTCAACTGGTCATAATGGACTTTTTTAATCCTAGCCAAGATGCTGTCTGAATGGTACTTGTGCAGGATGGCAGAAGGTGTAGGACGGGGCAAGGGGAAGCCAAGGGAACTCAGTGTGATTATGTTTTTCGTCTGGGGCTACAAGCTGATTCAGCCCTTTAGGCTGCCTCAGAGTTGCTCTGTCTGACACCTTCTGCCATCCTGCACAAGTACCATTCAGACAGCATCTTGGCTAGGATTAAAAAAGTCCATTATGACCAGTTGACATATTATCTGAGAGTGCTCATTATCCTATGGGAGTAATTCAGTTCTTTGAAAGGATGGAGTTACTAGTTTGCTGGGCTTTTGCAGTGTAGTGTAGTTCACAGTTGGCATTAGAGACCATAATGTGTTCAGATGGTTTTTTGTATGCCTAATGCAAGTCACATCACCTGGCTGACATCATTAACTATTTCTGCCTTTCAGCAATTGCATACTAACTCTAGGAACAAGCACAGCAAACTAGTAACTCCATCCTTTCAAAGAACTGAATTACTCCCAT
>NW_020933033.1:0-769 GCF_003984885.1 Neopelma chrysocephalum | reverse complement strand
AAAAATCTACCATTACACACTAAAAATCTACCATTACACACTAAAAATCTACCATTACACACTGAAAATCTACCATTATACACTAAAAAACCCACTCCTCCAAACTTGCCTGGTTTTTCATCTTGTTTCTATGTGATGATATGAAGTTCCACTTTTTCATTGTTATTCAAATATTCAGGTAGTTGAGCAGAGAAAGGCAGCAGCCATTAGATTTTCCCTAATAAAAATCAGAGTATTGGCACCTGGGTTAGTGCAAAAAGTCAGGGATCCCCCGGGGAGCACCATTGATCTAAAAGCCTTTTCCCAAGCAGCTCTTGCTGTGTTTGCTCCCAGAATTTTCTTTGTGAATAAGCACTGCTGCAAATCCAAGCGTGTCTCCAGCGGGCTGGAAACGTGTTTGAAGGGTCAGGCAGAAGTTCCACAGGCAGCACAAAACTTCAGGGCTGGAAAAGAGGAATCCAGGGAGGGACAGGATGGGAACTGGAGTCCCTCCAGCAGAACCTGGCTCAGGAATCTGCTCCATGTGGGAATAAAAGGGAGGCAGTGGCACAAAACAGGGTGATCACCCAACAGTGTATAATGGTAGATTTTGAGTGTATAGTGGTAGATTTTGAGTGTATAATGGTAAATTTTTAGTGTATAATGGTAGATTTTTAGTGTGCAATGGCAGATTTTTAGTACATAATGGCAGATTTTTAGTATATAATGGCAGATTTTTAGTATGTAATGGTAGATTTTTAGTGTATAATGGTAGATTTTTAGTGTGTAA
>NW_020933032.1:0-11649 GCF_003984885.1 Neopelma chrysocephalum | reverse complement strand
AAAAGCAGACATTCAAGTGTTTTTTCATGTAGAAGCTGAGCAATTTTAGTGACTTAAACCAATCCCAGAAGTATCTAGTTCCTGAGTATTCCAAAGGAATTGTTAATCACTTGCATTTCCTATTTTTAAAGGGATGTCATCATAAATCACCTTATCAGGTTCCCCTTTGGTCCCTCCACTGAGCTCCTCTTGCTGTGGAGGAGCAGCACATGGACCTGTGTTCACAGTTCTGGGTCTGGGAAAGTCCAACCTGGTTTGGGGCACTGGGGTTTGAACCTGATGCCTGTTGAAAACCCAAGGTCCTCCCAAACCACTCCAGAGTTCAGCCAGTTTTCTCTTAAGCCTCCAAAATCTAAAGAAACACCAACCAACTATCTCATACAAGCAAATGCTGTAGCAATTCTATAAACTTCCACTGTTTCATTTGGGAAATTCAGCTCCTTTCTGAGCTGAAAAGATGTTTAATCTTCCAAATTCCTTTTGTGTCTATGCTCCTGTTTCTACAAAACTACTGATTCATCTTATTCAGTGGATATGTGAATCTTATTCCTTCACTCCATCCCTCATGCAACTCAGCTGGGAAAAGAAATGTGCATTAATCCAGAATTTTTGGGGGTATCTGATAAACCCAAAATCTCGGGCAAAACAAAACACTGTTCAATTTAAAGACAGATTTCCAATAAAAACTATTTCCCTGAGCATTCTGCTAAAGGAGCAGCAAATGTGATGCTGAGAGCCCAGTGCCTGCCCTTCTCTCATCCAGAATTGATCAGTGCAGGGCTTTGTGCACTCCCAGCTCTAAATGCACACACTCAAACCTTTCAGTGCTTACAATTTGGCAGCGACTCTTTCTATCCCTACTGAAAAATTCAGAGGTTTTCTTCAGTCTAATTAAAACCAACAATTCAACACAACACTGATTTTTTAAAATGCAGTTACCAGAAATGGGCTGTACTGCCTGTGATTCTGTTCTATGAAATATTTGGTTGAACTCAAGGTAAAATCAAATACAGTATTTTGATCTTAAGGAATATAATCCACCGTGAAGATAATTCACCCCTGGCATGTTCTTTTCAAACTAATTTTGTATCATTTAGAAACCAAAAACACTGACTTTCAGGAAATCATTTGGAATTAATTGTGAAGTTTCAGCCATACTACAGACCAAGGATTTCAAAAATATGCCAGCATATACTCCTAAAACACAGGAATTTCTAATTCTAGAAAGAGTGCTGAGTATTCTTTGAATGTCAGTGTTTTTATACCACAGCTCAGTGTATTATATTTTAGTAAGACAAAAACTGTTGTGGCTGAATAATTCCAAGGAATTATGCAAACACTGGAAGGGTGTTGCACTGGGCAGCCACCACTAACACAGCCCTACTGCTCCTTAGAGGATGTGGGTTTTTCCCAGCAAGGCTGGAATTAGGCAGCACTGCAGACAACAAAGAACCCTTTGGTTGTTCCCTTAAGCTCAGAACACATCTCTCAAACCAAAGCTGAGGCTGTTTGGGCTTTCAAGTGCAAACCTATGATTTTCTTGTTTGATTTGGCACCGCTCGTAACCAGAATCCAGCTGCTCCTGGTATTTATTTATTCTGTGATACTTCACTTTGTTTCTTGGCTTCACAAAACAGTCCCCAAAAGCTCTGGAAGGAACAGGAGCTGGAGCAGTGACAGTGGCTGTGACCACCCCGTCAGCAGCTGGGTGACATGTGGCTTGCACAGACCACTGAAAGGCAGTGGTGTTGCAAACTAGCCAGTAATAAATGTTCTTTTTCAGTAAATACAAAGCCTAGAAAAACACTTTTCCATATTCCTTGGCTTTCTTTTCCTTTCTGAATGCCTGGCTTTGCCCATGAAGTGCCTACTCTAATGGAACAGCATCTGTCCATCACACTGTGGAGCCCAAAGGAAGGAAGTGTTGATGTTGGGCAATTACACAGCAGTGCAACAGGATGCTGCTTTCACCACCTCCTGACAAATACAAACAGGCACAAATTTATGTCACTGGAGGCCTTTCAAAACACTATTTTTAGAAGGCACTTACAATTTTTTGCCTAAAGTTACACGAGGCTTGAATTTTCCAAACCGTACCGTCCTCAGTGTCCAGGAAGAGTTTATGTCCTGTCATAAATTCAGGTCTCAAAATTGCAAGCTAATAAAGCTGCACAAGCTTGGAAAAGGTTTGCAATTCCCCTCTCTGTGTAAGTGGGACATATAGTTACACTAAAGTTAACTAAAGTTCCACTAAAGGCAACAGGGATTAGAGAGGTGATATGTTACAATTAGTAATGACCTAGGGTGTGACATACACTGCTGCATTATGTTGTTATATTACTATATAACTACTTTTATCTTTCAACCTCTTTTCTGAACTAATCTGCCTTAATTAAAGCAGTATTTTCCTAGCATTTATCCCAAATCTTCCCAAGCAAACACCCCACCACAGAAGTCAGGCAGTACCTTCATTTCTATACAAACAACACACGTTTCAGTGCAAGAAAAGAGGCAACTGCAGATGGAAACATGTTCAGCTGCTTGGCAGGGCAGGAAGTTAAGGAGCATTTTAACAATGCAACAGCCTTCACTGGTCATGTCAGACAAAGACTGACAACTCCATGATGGGTGTTTATTTGGGATGACACAATTGAGTGCTGTTCAACCTCTTACCTGTCCTGAGGTAACTCAAAGAATTCAAATGGCACTGAGAGAAGTTCGAGGGTAAACACAAAGAAAAAAATATTTTATGTGTATTTGGTGGTTTAAATGTGATATAAAACCAGAGCACAAGTGTGAATTGCTATCCCACCTGCAGGTCCCTCACGTTGGGAAAGGGGATCCCGATGGTCACCACGGCCCGGGCGTTCTCGTCGCAGAAGTCCAGCCCCTCACTGACCTTGCCCCTGCACACAGCGATGAGCAGAGCTCCATCTGCAACCATTCCCAAGGAAAAAATGAGGATCAGAAGGAAGTTTCACCAAAATCCTTTATACAGTTACACCCCATATAGTGTAACACCCTGTGTATCAGCCCGGGAAAAGTGAGCAGATATAAAAGCAGATATTTCTTAGAGGGACAGGATTAACTCCCCCTTGATCAATAATTTTGACTGTCAACTAGCAAAATAATTTTACACTGTATAACAGAGTATTTTACACTGTATAATAGAGTACTTTTACACTATATAACAGAGTGGTGATTAATTATGCAAGAACAATATGTATCTCCAACAAAAGTTGATGTGTTAAACCTTGAATTTTGCACTCCGTTTTTTTCCACGCTGTTATTCTTTATTCTCTATACTAACATTGAAGTATTTTGAGAAAAAATCCTGTAGTGGCTGGAATATAAGGTTAATTAATACAAGACTGGTTGATTTAAATCCCAGTTATACAATGTACTGTAAGTGATTCTTTGGGAAGTCACTCTGCACCCCCTGGCAACACCTGCACACCTTTCCACACCTCACTGGGATTATACATCCCCCTGTACTTCCCTATATCCCCAATATCCTCATGCCACAATATAAATAGCACTGAATATAAATACTCTCCCTTATTTATAATAACTTACTAAACTGAAGTTCATATAACTACTTATCCAGAGTTGCTTCTAATTGTTAAGCACTTACAGAATCCCCTTATTCTTTAAACTTGCAGAGTCTCTATCAGCTATTTGTATGGCTGAAGAATGTACCTTTTTCCCCTTTACACTTTATTGCATCATAGTATAAGTTCAGCAGCTCATCAAAGTCACTCTTTGCCCCTCCCTGAGGCTCTGCAATCACTGTCTTCACCAGCTCCAGGTTTTTCCACAAGCCAGTGTGAATCCAGCGATCCTTGAGCTTGTCCAGCATCTGAAAACAAACACAAAAATCCACACCAATCACTTCAACTGTTCCAATAAAGCCCTTTATTTTAGTGAAGCTCCACTATTCAGCTTTTGTATTTGTAAATACAAGTTGCCCTGCCATGCACCAAACTCAGCCATGCAGCACTTGGCAAACATGGTGGCCACTCATTTTGCTAATTAAAAATTATGCAGATTTTTGTTATCAAAGCAAAACTCTCTAAATCTGTAAGAGTGGACACTAAAGAGCATCTCCTGGTATTCCTCAAAGCAGGGGAATGTCAACCACATAAAAAGGGAAATCACCTGTTTTTCTGATTACCAAGTAAGAGATCCATCAGGAAGGCTGGAAACAAATTCTAAATTACTTTGAAACAACTCTTTCTATCTTAAATTTCCAGAACACTTCAACAGTTTAAAATTTACACAGTGAGGAAATATTGATGTAGGATTTACCAACAGCCTCCTCTGCTTCTTGAAGTTCTGAACTGTGCACATTTCACCCCAAACCAGAACATACTCAAATCTGGCAGGCAAATGAGCTGGTTCCACATTTAATTGAACTCCTCCATCTGAAACCTGCACTTGCCCCAGTTCATGCCTCAAAAAGCCACAGCATCCCTTAACTCCAGCCCTCTTGCCTTTCCAGTGCACTCCAGCCAAGATCTTGGGATTTGGAATGGTTAAACTGTTACAAGATTAATCTGTCCCATCACCAAACACACAGTTTAAGTGCTACAGTAGAGCAGAATTAATTGTAACTAATTGTTGTCATATTTGGGTTTAAAGAGAGAACACTTGCAAATTTATAGGACACTGGTGACAAGACCCTTTCCATATTTCACCTCCTCAGCATTAAAGACCTGAACTCATTCTCTCACACTGAGTATTTGGATTGGTTCCTTCTGAGGAACACGAGGGGACAAATATTATGTTATTGCTGCATTTCCCTGGCTTTGTTCCAGCCTCTGCTCAGGGAACTACACCTGCTTTACTCCTGAGGTGACCCCATCAGCAAGCACAGCAGGAGTAAGTGCTGAGCAGTGGGAACAGCTTCCTACACCCAGAATGGAACTGCAGAATAAATCATCTCTGCTAAACGTGTCTCTCCTCCTGTTTGTCCCCTTCTCCACCAGCTCTGTCATTTCCTGGCAGATCCTGCCTGTAATCCCTTTTTCTCTAACAGCTTGTAATCCTATGACAGAGCAATGACTGTCCATCTTCCAGCCCAGGCTGCCACCGTGGCCTCAGTTCTTGGATGTGACACGGAGAGAATTCTGGGAAAGAAAGAAATCAAACATATTATGGCTCCAAGTACATCCATTTGGGACATTATTAGCCTTCCAGATTTCATTCTTCCCCCTGTGAAACTGGTGCACCCCCTCAGCAATCCATGTTAAACCCACTCCTGGTACTGCCTGCCATGGATGCAGAAGGAGCCCAGGAAGAGAAGGCAGACAGGAGATATCTGGGTGTAACCGAATTCCACATTTCCAGACACAAAACTATCCCTGCTTCGACTTCTAAGGGTCCCTCATCCCTGATTTTCTCCTCTTCAATCATCACACCCACTGCAACCCACAGGTATTTCTCACAAACACACCCCTGTGCTCTTGGCAGAAAAACTGGTGCTTAATTTAAGGGCACCAAAATCCGCTGACAGTCTCTGAAAGGGTAAGATTCCTTACAAAAAACCCTCCATTTCTCTCATATTTCAAAGAATTATAACTTCTGTTCATAGCTGCAAAGATGGCAGGAGAAAACCTTCCTCCAAATTCTTAGGGAAACATCTTTTCTCTTCCATGGGTCACCCAGCCCCTCCAGGCTGGGACCACAGTAGGTTCAGGTTGGTTTAATTGACACGAGCATCCCAACAGAAAATCTCCCATTTTTGATGGAAATAAGTGAATTTTTCATGAAAATCTTCAGCAAGTTCATTTAATTCACACACCAGCTATTACCTCTTCCATTAATGGGGTTTGCTGGGGATGGAAACTTTCTTGGAGGCAGGAAAAGTATCCACAAACACACAGTGCCCATGGTATGGACAGGCACTAAAACAACAGGAATTATGGACCTGACTGAATACAAATAAATAAAATATAGAACACACAACACGCCTCGTCCGAGCCAGGAATCAAGGGCAGGTTTCTCATAAAAAATTATTTCACTTTGGCTTGAAAAAGTGCAAATGGGAGCAAGATATAATGCCAGGAATCACAGGAAGCAACCATTAATGCCCCCAGCCAGTCACTTCTTCTACCCAAGGGAATAATAGTCCCTGCAGTGGAAGGCAGGCTGTGTATATTTTATTAAATCCCTTAAAAATGGATTCTCAAATGGTTTATTAACAAATGGTCTTCCTCCAGGAGAGCAGAAAATCTTGTTAGAAAGAATCTGTCATCTTCCCAGGCACTGAAGGATGGTTCCTGGGATAGCTTTTTCTCTTTAATTCCTTGCTGCAGTTTAAAGACACCTGGAAGCCACTATCCAGAAAAATCAGGAGCTCAGGATTTAGATTTGCCATCCATCTATGTCAGCATCCCCCTATGGAAGCAGTTTGGGAAGTATTCCTGAAGTTTGGGAGGGGGGGAAGGTGTTTTCCCACCATCTTTTGCCATTTTGCACCTGCCACTGAATTTCTTTACACAAAATATTCCTTAACTATTCCCAGGCTGAGTCACATAATGAATGGATTGCACCTTGCCAGCAGAGGAAAAAGGTATCACAGAAATAATCCCTCCATCTAAAGGGCTTGGGGAAGCAACAAAAACCTTGAAAGTATGAAAGGATGTTCTAGAGAAATATAGAATATAACAGATAATGACCCAAGCAGTGCCTGACAGCAGAGTAAAAGAACTCTGGCTTTATTGGTTAGTTATTAACAGCTATTAACTACTGATGATAATTATCAGTTACAGTTGCACTGCATGTGCCTGTATACCTTTAAAACTCTGTGTTGCCTTGTTATCCACTCATTTATACAATCACTGAACAAAAAGTATTTTAAGGTGAACAAAAATTCCACAAGTATCTCATAACCCTTTAAAAATCTACCATTATACACTAAAAATCTACCATTATACACTAAAAATCTACTATTAAACACTAAAAATTTACCATTATACACTAAAAATCTACCACTATACACTAAAAAACCCACTCCTCCAAACTTGCCTGGTTTTTCATCTTGTTTCTATGTGATGATAGGAAGTTCCACTTTTTCATTGTTATTCAAATATTCAGGTAGTTGAGCAGAGAAAGGCAGCAGCCATTAGGTTTTCCCTAATAAAAATCAGAGTATTGGCACCACGGTTAGTGCAAAAAGTCAGGGATCCCCCGGGGAGCACCATTGATCTAAAAGCCTTTTCCCAGGCAGCTCTTGCTGTGTTTGCTCCCAGAATTTTCTCTGTGAATAAGCACTGCTGCAAATCCAAGTGTGTCTCCAGCGGGCTGGAAACGTGTTTGAAGGGTCAGGCAGAAGTTCCACAGGCAGCACAAAACTTTAAGGATGGAAAAGAGGAATCCAGGGAGGGACAGGATGGGCACTGGAGTCCCTCCAGCAGAACCTGGTTCAGGAATCTGCTCCCTGTGGGAATAAAAGGGAGGCAGTGGCACAAAACAGGGTTATCACGCAACAGTGTATAATGGCAGATTTTTAGTGTGTAATGGCAGATTTTTAGTGTGTAATGGCAGATTTTTAGTGTATAATGGTAGATTTTTAGTGTGTAATGGTAGATTTTTAGTGTGCAATGGTAGATTTTTAGTGTGTAATGGTAGATTTTTAGTGTGTAATGGTAGATTTTTAGTATATAATGGCAGATTTTTAGTGTATAATGGTAGATTTTTAGTGTGTAATGGCAGATTTTTAGTGTATAACGGTAGATTTTTAGTGTGCAATGGTAGATTTTTAGTGTATAACGGTAGATTTTTAGTGTGCAATGGTAGATTTTTAGTGTATAATGGTAGATTTTTAGTGTGCAATGGTAGATTTTTAGTGTGCAATGGTAGATTTTTAGAGGGTTACGAGATATTTGTGGAAGTTTTGTTCACCTTGAAATCCCTTTTGTTCAGTTATTGTATAAATGAGTGGATAACAAGGCAACCCAGAGTTTTAAAGGTATACAGGCACATACAGTGCAACTGTAACTGATAATTATCATCAATAGTTAATAGCTGTTAATAACTAACCAATAAAGCCAGAGTTCTTTTACTCTGCTGGGTCATTATCTGTTATATTCTATATTTCTCTAGAACATCCTTTCATACTTTCAAGGTTTTTGTTGCCTCCCCAAGCCCTTTAGATGGAGGGATTATTTCTGTGATACCTTTTTACCCTGCTGGCAAGGTGCAATCCATTCATTATGTGACAGTTCTCTGAACTCAAAGCTTTGCCAAGCCTTGGTATGAAATGACCTGGAATCCTACAGGCAACTGAACTCCAGGACCATTGGAACTCCTCACTTTGGGGAAAAACAGGACTTTACAAAGCCAATATTTATTTATTAGCACTAATTTCACACTAGTTATTTAGCACTAATTTATTCCATTTCCACCTTTAGTTAAAAAACCCCAATCAAACAAATCCAAAAGCCAAGATGGGAAGTGCCACAAAACCACACAGTGCTGTTCTAACCACAGACTCCAACAGCATCTTTAAGTATCAATTAATTAATTAATGCACCAAAATTCTCCACTCACACGAACTGCAGTGAGGAGAAGGTGGTGGCAGTTTTAGACACAGCTAAAATCTCATAATATAAATATTTTCCCTTTAACTTCAAGGCTGTGTGACATGGTAGCGTGGTTTGGGGTTTATAAATGAAATATAGAAATATGGACACAACTTAAGATCATTTCCAGCTATGGTTTGTAAAACCTGGGCAGACTGGCCTGGGCTGAATCCCTACAACTCATGGTATTGGAAATACAGGGTATTTCCAGGGAAATCTGGGAAGTCAGGGTTAGGGTTTAGGGAATCTGGACTGAACTAGAACACTACAGAAATGTAGGAACTTCCAACATGGAACGAAGCTCCAGCCCATGGGCAGGAACACAGTTTCACACCCACAAACCAAACTCCTCACGTTATTCCCCAGCACAGATTGGGGAAATTTCTACTGAACAGCTCCTTTTCCCAGGGAATTTGGAGCTGCCTGACAGATTTCTTCCTTTCCAGCTCTGCAATCCCAACCCATGTTTGGGAAGAAGCTGCAGGGGGATGTGTTGCACCCAGCTGGGCCTCTCTGCACACAGGAGCAGCAGGGATTGGAATAGAATTCCCTTCCCCCATACTGAGTCTTGTGTCTGGAAAACCCCTCTCACACTGGGGTGAGTTGTGGACTCAGGAATTGGAGTTTTAGGGGTCTCAAACCACCACAATCCCATTCAGGAGAACTGATTGAACTGTGCTCTCCCAGTCCTGTCACAACCTCACAGTGGGAGAAAGGCCAGAAATTCCCCTTCCATTCACAATCAACCCCAAAGTAAGGAAAATGTATCCAAAGGCAATTCCATCTGCCCAGAAACTCCAGCCAGGAGGAGGAACAAAGCTAAAACATTCTCCTTCAAATGAAGCAACAAAACTTTTTCCAGCACATGGTGCTCTAGTTTTAAAACTAGTGATTCTTCTACTCCCATCTGAGCCATAAATTGCTGAAAGTGGAAAGGTATCCCTGCATATTTTAAACATTTATACCTTTCCAAAGTAGGTAACACTCAATGTCTTACCAGCATTTCAATAACAAACCATAAAATAGAATAAATACATCTTAAAGATAGACCATGGGAGGGGCAAATCTGATGAATATTGTAATTTAGTAACCAAAAAAATCCCTCGAGATAACACTCCAAACATCTGCCAGTAAACTTTAACAGTGTTAAATCACTTTTGCTCTTTGTAAAATCTTTTAATTGAAGTTTGTCTATGTGCACAAACCAAAGCCTTCCACACACACACACCCTGGAGCTCACCAGCAGCATCAGGATGTTGGAAGCAGCTCTTTCTTCAAGTTTTATACCAGCTGGAAATACAATTTACACCTTCTTCAGTATCAGAAGACATTAATTTCTGTATCTTTGCTCTCCTCCTCCTCCACTGATCTCCTCAACTCTGTTTTGCTTCACAACAGAGCAGCTCAGCCCTCAGCGAGAGCTTTTATCTTATCAGAGCAGAGGAGGCGGCCGAGGAGTGCAGAGACCAAACATTTCATCAAACCAAAACATTTTATCAAACGTTTTTGCTTCCAGGCAGTGACAGAAAAATAACAGGTGTCAAAACCAAACAAAGAAGAGGCTTTTTTTTTTTTTTTTTCTCTCTGCCACTCCTGAAAACCCTGGAATTCAGAGACAGTGGCGAGAAGAAACGCAGTTTTGTCTCACTCCAAAGTGTTTCCCACCATTTGGGCTGTCTGCAAAAAAAGGAGTGCAGGTTGTTTTACATCAGCTCGACCTGTATCTGCATCAGGTTGCAGATCTGTCTCAGTAAAACTTCAAGCTAAAAACACAAAGCCCTGCACACTCTGCCAGGCCCTTCTGAGGCTGCAGGACATCACATTTTCCACTCCAGTAATCCCATGATCTCAGGGCACAGATGTTTTTCTAATGGCTCCAATTCCACAGGTATTGCATTACCTTTCATGAGCTTCCAGGAGGAGATTTGCTGAGTCAGCTGGAAGGCTCCAGCTGGAATTTTTTGTTCCAAGCCCCTCTCCCCCCCTGGTCTCACAGCTCCAGCCTGCTCAGGATGAGGGAGAATTCCCTGGGTGAATGTTCTGCTTCTATTAGGAGAGGATGAAACTGTCTCTGCCTTAGTGATAATCCTAAAATATATTCAGTCATTAAATAAATGCACTTGGTATGTGCTGATTAAACACAGTGGCCTTAAATTCAGGTTATTTCAAAAGAACCCTGGGGAGTTGATCTGGCCAGACTTCACCCATTTTTTGGAATTATAGGCTCCTATTAAATGAACTTCTTCAAGGACTAAGATGGTTTGGAAAAGCACAGAATTAGCAGAAGTTATTTGACAGTTCTCTGTAAAAGCTTTGCCAAGCCTTGGTATGAAATGACCTGGAATCCTACAGGTAACTGAACTCCAGGACCATTGGAACTCCTCACCTTGGGAAAAACAGGACTTTACAAAGCCAATATTTATTTATTAGCACTAATTTAATGCTATTTATTTAGCACTAATTTATTCCATTTCCACCTTGAGTTAAAAAAACCCAACCAAACAAACCCAAAAGTCAACAACAGAAATAACAAAAAAAGAAAGTGCTTTGAGGTTTCAAGTGAACAGAAAGGGAACAACAGAAGGAAGAAAGTGAACAGAGGAAAAAAAAAGGGAATAAAAGAATGAAGGGACAAGGAAAAACTGCCTGGAAGCATTGCTATGAAAGGAAAAAGCTGAGTTTCCTTCCAAAAATAGGAGGGAAAATATTTCGGCTAACTAAGCAATAAAATCCAATGTCCATTAGCCAAATCTTTCAAATAAATTTGGAACAGCACTCCAGAACTATTAAAAAAATCACACTGTAAAAAGCACAACATCCCTTAACGAGAGTAAAAGGTCACAGGGATGAAAAGCAAGCAAGGAAACCCAATCACATTTATCAACCTCACCAAAATCATTCCACCCTTTGAGAAGCACTGACAGAACCTGCACCTTTGGGCCACGAGTCATGTCTCAAATTGGCAGAAATAATTTACATTTCTCACGGTTTTTTTCCTTCCTAATCAACCCCTACATTTTATTTCTAAAGGTCATTTTAATCATGTTCCTCACCAAAAAAAAAA
>NW_020933031.1:0-3933 GCF_003984885.1 Neopelma chrysocephalum | reverse complement strand
AGTGTATAATGGTAGATTTTTAGTGTGTAATGGTAGATTTTTAGTGTGCAATGGCAGATTTTTAGTGTGTAACGGTAGATTTTTAGTGTGTAATGGCAGATTTTTAGTGTGTAATGGTAGATTTTTAGTGTGCAATGGTAGATTTTTAGTGTGTAATGGTAGATTTTTAAAGGGTTACGAGATATTTGTGGAAGTTTTGTTCACCTTGAAATACTTTTTGTTCAGTGATTGTATAAATGAGTGGATAAGAAGGCAACACAGAGTTTTAAAGGTATACAGGCACATACAGTGCAACTGTAACTGATAATTAGCATCAATAGTTAATAGCTGTTAATAACTAACCAATAAAGGCAGAGTTCTTTTACTCTGCTGGGTCATTATCTGGTATATTCTGTATTTCTCTAGAACATCCTTTCATACTTTCAAGGGTTTTGTTGCCTCCCCAAGCACTTTAGATGGAGGGATTATTTCTGTGATACCTTTTTACCCTGCTGGCAAGGTGCAATCCATTCATTATTTGACAGTTCTCTGAACTCAAAGCTTTGCCAAGCCTTGGTATGAAATGACCTGGAATCCTACAGGCAACTGAACTCCAGGACCATTGGAACTCCTCACTTTGGGGAAAAACAGGACTTTACAAAGCCAATATTTATTTATTAGCACTAATTTCACACTAGTTATTTAGCACTAATTTATTCCATTTCCACCTTTAGTTAACAAAACCCAACCCTCCAACATGGGAACTGCCACAAACCCACACAGAGCTGTTCTAACCACAGACTCCAACAGCATCTTTAAGTATCAATTAATTAATTAATGTACCAAAATTCTCCACTCACACGAACTGCAGTGAGGAGAAGGTGGTGGCAGTTTTAGACACAGCTAAAATCTCATAATATAAATATTTTCCCTTTAACTTCAAGGCTGTGTGACATGGTAGCGTGGTTTAGGGTTTATAAATGAAATATAGAAATATGGACACAACTTAAGATCATTTCCAGCTATGGTTTGTAAAACCTGGGAAGACTGGCCTGGGCTGAATCCCTACAACTCATGGGACAGGGTATTTCCAGGGAAATCTGGGAAGTCAGGGTTAGGGTTTAGGGAATCTAGACTGAACTAGAACACTACAGAAATGTAGGAACTTCCAACAGGGAATGAAGCTCCAGCCCATGGACAGGAACACACTTCACACCCATAAACCAAACTCCTCATGTTATTCCCCAGCACAAATTGGGGAAATTTCTACTGAACAGCTCCTTTTCCCAGGGAATTTGGAGCTGCCTGACAGATTTCTTCCTTTCCAGCTCTGCAATCCCAAGCCCATGGTTTGGGAAGAAGCTGCAGGGGGATGTGCTGCACCCAGCTGGGCCTCTCTGCACACAGGAGCAGCAGGAATCGGAATAGAATTCCCTTCCCCCATACTGAGTCTTGTGTCTGGAAAACCCCTCTCACACTGGGGTGAGTTGTGGACTCAGGAATTGGATTTTTAGGGGTCTCAAACCACCACAATCCCATTCAGGAGAACCAATTGAACTGTGCTCTCCCAGTCCTGCCACAACCTCACAGTGGGAGAAAGGCCAGAAATTCCCCTTCCATTCACAATCAACCCCAAAGTAAAGAAAATGTATCCAAAGGCAATTCCATCTGCCCAGAAACTACAGCCAGGAGGAGGAACAAAGCTAAAACATTCTCCTTCAAATGAAGCAACAAAACTTTTTCCAGCACATGGTGCTCTAGTTTTAAAACTAGTGATTCTTCTACTCCCATCTGAGCCATAAATTGCTGAAAGTGGAAAGGTATCCCTGCATATTTTAAACATTTATACCTTTCAAAAGTAGGTAACACTCAATGTCTTACCAGCATTTCAATAACAAACCATAAAATAGAATAAATACATCTTAAAGATAGATCATGGGAGGGGCAAATCTGATGAATATTGTAATTTAGTAACCAAAAAAATCCCTCGAGATAACCCTCCAAACATCTGTCAATAAATTTTAACAGTGTTAAATCACTTTTGCTCTTTGTAAAATCTTTTAATTGAAGTTTGTCTGTCTATGTGCACAAACCAAAGCCTTCCACACACACACACCCTGGAGCTCACCAGCAGCATCAGGATGTTGGAAGCAGCTCTTTCTTCAAGTTTTATACCAGCTGGAAATACAATTTACGCCTTCTTCAGTATCAGAAGACATTAATTTCTGTATCTTTGCTCTCCTCCTCCTCCTCCACTGATCTCCTCAACTCTGTTTTGCTTCACGACAAGAGCAGCTCAGCCCTCAGCGAGAGCTTTTATCTTATCAGAGCAGAGGAGGAGGCCGAGGAGTGCAGAGACCAAACATTTTATCAAACCCAAACATTTTATCAAACGTTTCAGTGACAGAAAAATAACAGGTGTCAAAACCAAACAAAGAAGAGGCTTTTTTTTTTTTTCCTCTCTGCCACTCCTGAAAACCCTGGAATTCAGAGACACTGGCAAGAAGAAATGCAGTTTTGTCTCACTACAAAGTGTTTCCCACCATTTGGGCTGTTTGCAAAAAAATCCAGTGCAGGTTGTTTTATATCAGCTCGACCTGTATCTGCATCAGGTTGCAGATCTGTCTCAGTAAAACTTCAAGCTGAAAACACAAAGCCCTGCACACTCTGCCAGGCCCTTCTGAGGCTGCAGGACATCACATTTTCCACTCCAGTAATCCCCATGATCTCAGGGCACAGATGTTTTTCTAATGGCTCCAATTCCACAGGTATTGCATTACCTTTCATGAGCTTCCAGGAGGAGATTTGCTGAGTCAGCTGGAAGGCTCCAGCTGGAATTTTTTGTTCCAAGCCCCTCTCTCCCCCTCTGGTCTCACAGCTCCAGCCTGCTCAGGATGAGGGAGAATTCCCTGGGTGAATGTTCTGCTTCTATTAGGAGAGGATGAAACTGTCTCTGCCTTAGTGATAATCCTAAAATATATTCAGTCATTAAATAAATGCACTTGGTATGTGCTGATTAAACACAGTGGCCTTAAATTCAGGTTATTTCAAAGGAACCCTGGGGAGTTGATCTGGCCAGACTCACCCATTTTTTGGAATTACAGGCTCCTATTAAATGAACTTCTTCAAGGACTAAGATGGTTTGGAAAAGCACAGAATTAGCAGCAGTTATTTGACAGTTCTCTGTAAAAGCTTTGCCAAGCCTTGGTACGAAATGACCTGGAATCCTACAGGTAACTGAACTCCAGGACCATTGGAACTCCTCACTTTGGGAAAAACAGGACTTTACAAAGCCAATATTTATTTATTAGCACTAATTTCACACTATTTATTTAGCACTAATTTATTCCATTTCCACCTTTGGTTAAAAAAACCAAACAAACAAACCCAAACCCAAAAGCCAACAACAGAAATAACAAAAAAAAAAAAGTCCTTTGAGGTTTAAAATGAACAGAAAGGAAACAACAGAAGGAAGAAAGTGAACAGAGTTCAAAAAAATGGGAATAAAAGAATGAAGGGACAAGGAAAAACTGTCTGGAAGCATTGCTATGAAAGGAAAAAGCTGAGTTTCCTTCCAAAAATAGGAGGGAAAATATTTGGGCTAACTAAGCAATAAAATCCAATGTCCATTAGCCAAATCTTTCAAATAAATTTGGAACAGCACTCCAGAACTATTAAAAATCACACTGTAAAAAGCACAACGTCCCTTAACGAGAGTAAAAGGTCACAGGGATGAAAAGCAAACAAGGAAACCCAATCACATTTATCAACCTCACCAAAACCATTCCACCCTTTGAGAAGCACTGACAGAACGAGCACCTTTGGGCCACGAGTCATGTCCCAAATTGACAGAAATAATTTACATTTCCCCCTTTTTTTTTTTCTCCTTCCTAATCAACCCCTACACTTTATTTCTAAAGGTCATTTTAATCATGTTCCTCACCAAAAAAAAAA
>NW_020933030.1:0-6943 GCF_003984885.1 Neopelma chrysocephalum | reverse complement strand
GAATTGAGGCTTAAGAGGACTTTTGCTAACCCAAAAAGCAGACATTCGAGTGTTTTTTCATGTAGAAGCTGAGCAATTTTAGTGACTTAAACCAATCCCAGAAGTATCTAGTTCCTGAGTATTCCAAAGGAATTGTTAATCACTTGCATTTCCTATTTTTAAAGGGATGTCACTATAAATCACCTTATCAGCTTCCCCTTTGGTCCCTCCACTGAGCTCCTCTTGCTGTGGAGGAGCAGCACATGGACCTGTGTTCACAGTTCTGGGTCTGGGAAAGTCCAACCTGGTTTGGGGCACCGGGGTTTGAACCTGATACCTGTTGAAAACCCAAGGTCCTCCCAAACCATTCCAGAGTTCAGCCAGTTTTCTGGTGAGCAGACAAAATCCAAAGAAACATCAACCAACTACCTCATAACAGCAAATGCTGTAGCAATTCTATAAACTTCCACTGTTTCATTTGGGAAATCCAGCTCCTTTCTGAGCTGAAAAGATGTTTAATCTTCCAAATTCCTTTTGTGTCTATGCTCCTGTTTCTACAAAACTACTAATTCATCTTATTCAGTGGATATGTGAATCTTATTCCTTCACTCCATCCTTCATGCAACTCAGCTGGGAAAAGAAATGTGCATTAATCCAGAATTTTTAGGGGTATCTGATAAACCCAAAACCTCGGGCAAAACAAAACACTGTTCAGTTTAAAGACACATTTCCAATAAAAACTATTTCCCTGAGCATTCTGCTAAAGGAGCAGCAAATGTGATGCTGAGAGCCCAGTGCCTGCCCTTCTCTCATCCAGAATTGATCAGTGCAGGGCTTTGTGCACTCCCAGCTCTAAATGCACACACTCAAACCTTTCAGTGCTTGCAATTTGGCAGCGACTCTTTCTACCCCTACTGAAAAATTCAGAGGTTTTCTTCAGTCTAATTAAAACCAACAATTCAACACAACCCTGATTTTTTAAAATGCAGTTACCAGAAATGGGCTGTACTGCCCGTGATCCTGTTCTATGAAATATTTGGTTGAACTCAAGGTGAAATCAAATACAGTATTTTGATCTTAAGGAATATAATCCACCGTGAAGATAATTCACCCCTGGCATGTTCTTTTCAAACTAATTTTGTATCATTTAGAAACCAAAAACACTGACTTTCAGGAAATCATTTGGAATTAATTGTGAAGTTTCAGCCATACTACAGACCAAGGATTTCAAAAATATGCCAGCATATGCTCCTAAAACACAGGAATTTCTAATTCTAGAAAGAGTGCTGAGTATTCTTTGAATGTCAGTGTTTTTATACCACAGCTCAGTGTATTATATTTTAGTAAGACAAAAACTGTTGTGGCTGAATAAGTGTGGAATTCCAAGGAATTATGCAAACACTGGAAGGGTGTTGCACTGGGCAGCCACCACTAACACAGCCCTACTGCTCCTTAGAGGATGTGGGTTTTTCCCAGCAAGGCTGGAATTAGGCACCACTGCAGACAACAAAGAACCCTTTGGTTGTTCCCTTAAGCTCAGAACACATCTCTCAAACCAAAGCTGAGGCTGTTTGGGCTTTCAAGTGCAAACCTATGATTTTCTTGTTTGATTTGGCACCGCTCGTAACCAGAATCCAGCTGCCCCTGGTATTTATTTATTCTGTGATACTTCACTTTGTTTCTTGGCTTCACAAAACAGTCCCCAAAAGCTCTGGAAGGAACAGGAGCTGGAGCAGTGACAGTGGCTGTGACCACCCCGTCAGCAGCTGGGTGACATGTGGCTTGCACAGACCACTGAAAAGCAGTGGTGTTGCAAACTAGCCAGTAATAAATGTTCTTTTTCAGTAAATACAAAGCCTAGAAAAACACTTTTCCATATTCCTTGGCTTTCTTTTCCTTTCTGAATGCCTGGCTTTGCCCATGAAGTGCCTACTCTAATGGAACAGCATCTGTCCATCACACTGTGGAGCCCAAAGGAAGGAAGTGTTGATGTTGGGCAATTACACAGCAGTGCAACAGGATGCTGCTTTCACCACCTCCTGACAAATACAAACAGGCACAAATTTATGTCACTGGAGGCCTTTCAAAACACTATTTTTAGAAGGCACTTACAAGTTTTTGCCTAAAGTTACACGAAGCTTGAATTTTCCAAACCGTACCGTCCTCAGTGTCCAGGAAGAGTTTATGTCCTGTCATAAATTCAGGCCTCAAAATTGCAAGCTAATAGAGCTGCACAAGCTTGGAAAAGGTTTGCAATTCCCCTCTCTGTGTAAGTGGGACATACAGTTACACTAAAGTTAACTAAAGTTCCACTAAAGGCAACAGGGATTAGAAAGGTGATATGTTACAATTAGTAATGACCTAGGGTGTGACATACACTGCAGCATTATGTTGTTATATTACAATATAACTACTTTTATCTTTTAACCTCTTTTCTGAACTAATCTGCCTTAATTAAAGCAGTATTTTCCCAGCATTTATCCCAGAGCTTCCCAAGCAAACACCCCACCACAGAAGTCAGGCAGTACCTTCATTTCTATACAAACAATACACATTTCAGAGCACAAAAAGAGGCAAGTGCAGATGGAAACGTTCAGCTGCTTGGCAGGGCAGGAAGTTAAGGAGCATTTTAACAATGCAACAGCCTTCACTGGCCATGTCAGACAAAGACTGACAACTCCATGATGGGTGTTTATTTGGGATGACACAATTGAGTGCTGTTCAACCTCTTACCTGTACTGAGGTAACTCAAAAAATTAAAATGGCACTGAGAGAAGTTCAAAGGTAAACACAGAGAAAAAATATTTTATGTGTATTTGGTGGTTTAAACGTGATATAGAAACAGAGCACAAATGTGAATTGCTATCCCACCTGCAGGTCCCTCACGTTGGGAAAGGGGATCCCGATGGTCACCACGGCCCGGGCGTTCTCGTCGCAGAAATCCAGCCCCTCACTGACCTTGCCCCTGCACACAGCGATGAGCAGAGCTCCATCTGCAACCATTCCCAAGGAAAAAATGAGGATCAGAAGGAAGTTTCACCAAAATCCTTTATACAGCTACACCCAGTACAGTGTAACACCCTGTGTATCGGCCCGGGAAAGGTGAGAGGATATAAAAGTAAGTATTTCTTAGAGGGACAGGATTAACTCCCCCTTGATCAATAATTTTGACTATCAACTAGCAAAATAATTTTACACTGTATAACAGAGTATTTTACACTGTATAATAGAGTACTTTTACACTGTATAATAGAGTGGTGATTAATTATGCAAGAACAATATGTATCTCCAACAAAATTTGATGTGTTAAACCTTCAATTTTGCACTCTGTTTTTTTCCACACTGTTATTCTTTATTCTCTATACTAACATTGAAGTATTTTGAGAAAAAATCCTATAGTGGCTAGAATATAAGGTTAATTAATATAAGACTGATTGATTTAAATTCCAGTTATACAATGTACTGTAAGTGATTCTTTGAGAAGTCACTTTGTACCCCTGGCAACACCTGAACACCTTTCCACACCTCACTGGGATTATACATCCCCCTGTACTTCCCTATATCCCCAATATCCTCATGCCACAATATAAATAGCAGTGAATATAAATACTCTCCCTTATTTATAATAACTTACTAAACTGAAGTTCATATAACTACTTATCCAGAGCTGCTTCTAATTGTTAAGCACTTACAGAATCCCTTTATTCTGTAAACTTGCAGAGTCTCTATCAGCTGTTTCTATGGCTGAAGAATGTACCTTTTTCCCCTTTACACTTTATTGCATCATAGTATAGGTTCAGCAGCTCATCAAAGTCACTCTTTGCCCCTCCCTGAGGCTCTGCAATCACTGTCTTCACCAGCTCCAGGTTTTTCCACAAGCCAGTGTGAATCCAGCGATCCTTCAGCTTGTCCAGCATCTGAAAACAAACACAAAAATCCACATCAATCACTTCAACTGTTCCAATAAAGCCCTTTATTTTAGTGAAGCTCCACTATTCGGTTTTTGTATTTGTAAATGCAAGTTGCCCTGCCATGCACCAAACTCAGCCATGCAGCACTTGGCAAACATGGTAGCCACTCATTTTGCTAATTAAAAATTATGCAGATTTTTGTTATCAAAGCAAAACTCTCTAAATTTGTAAGAGTGGACACTAAAGAGCATCTCCTGGTATTCCTCAAAGCAGGGGAATGTCAACCACAGAAAAAGGGAAATCACCTGTTTTTTCTGATTACCAAGTAAGAGATCCAGAAGGAAGGCTGGAAACAAATTCTAAATTACTTTGAAACAACTCTTTCTATCTTAAATTTCCAGAACACTTCAACAGTTTAAAATTTACACAGTGAGGAAATACCGATGTAGGATTTACCAACAGCCTCCTCTGCTTCCTGAAGTTCTGAACTGTGCACATTTCACCCCAAACCAGAACATACTCAAATCTGGCAGGCAAGTGAGCTGGTTCCACATTTAATTGAACTCCTCCATCTGAAACCTGCACTTGCCCCAGTTCATGCCTCAAAAAGCCACAGCATCCCTTAACTCCAGCCCACTTGCCTTTCCAGTGCACTCCAGCCAAGATCTTGGGATTTGGAATGGTTAAACTGTTACAAAATTAACCTGTCCCATCACCAAACACACAGTTTAAGTGCTACAGTAAAGCAGAATTAATTGTAACTAATTGTTGTCACATTTGGGTTTAAAGAGAGAACACTTGCAAATTAATAGGACACTGGTGACAAGACCCTTCCCATATTTCACCTCCTCAGCATTAAAGACCTGAACTCATTCCCTCACACTGAGTATTTGGATTGGTTCCTTTTGAGGAACACGAGGGGACAAATATGTTATTGCTGCATTTCCCTGGCTTTGTTCCAGCCTCTGCTCAGGGAACTACACCTGCTTTACTCCTGATGTGACCCCCCCAGCAAGCACAGCAGGAGTAAGTGCTGAGCAGTGGGAACAGCTTCCTACACCCAGAATGGAACTGCAGAATAAATCATCTCTGCTAAACGTGTCTCTCCTCCTGTTTGTCCCCTTCTCCACCAGCTCTGTCATTTCCTGGCAGATCCTGCCTGTAATCCCTTTTTCTCTAACAGCTTGTAATCCTATGACAGAGCAATGACTGTCCATCTTCCAGCCCAGGCTGCCACCGGGGCCTCAGTTCTTGGATGTGACACAGAGAGAATTCTGGTAAAGAAAGAAATCAAACATATTATGGCTCCAAGTACATCCATTTGGGACATTATCAGCCTTCCAGATTTCATTCTCCCCCCTGTGAAACTGGTGCACCCCCTCAGCAATCCATGTTAAACCTGCCTGCCATGGATGCAGAAGGAGCCCAGGAAGAGAAGGCAGACAGGAGATATCTGGGTGTAACCGAATTCCACATTTCCAGACACAAAACTGTCCCTGCTTCGACTTCTAAGGGTCTCTCATCCCTGATTTTCTCCTCTTCAATCATCACACCCACTGCAACCCACAGGTATTTCTCACAAACACACCCCAGTGCTCTTGGCAGAAAAACTGGTGCTTAATTTAAGGGCACCAAAATCCGTTGACAGTCTCTGAAAGGGCAAGATTCCTTACAAAAACCCTCCATTTCTCTCATATTTCAAAGAATTATAACTTCTGTTCATAGGTGCAAAGATGGCAGGAGAAAACCTTCCTCCAAATTCTTAGGGAAACATCTTTTCCATGGGTCACCCAGCCCCTCCAGGCTGGGACCACAGCAGGTTCAGGTTGGTTTAATTGACACGAGCATCCCAACAGAAAATCTCCCATTTCTGATGGAAATAAGTGAATTTTTCATGAAAATCTTCAGCAAGTTCATTTAATTCACACACCAGCTATTACCTCTTCCATTAATGGGGTTTGCTGGGGATGGAAACTTTCTTGGAGGCAGGAAAAGTATCCACAAACACACAGTGCCCATGGTACGGACAGGCACTAAAACAACAGGAATTATGGACCTGACTGAATACAAATAAATAAAATATAGAACACACAACACGCCTCGTCCGAGCCAGGAATCAAGGGCAGGTTTCTCATAAAAAATTATTTCACTTTGGCTTCAAAAAGTGCAAATGGGAGCAAGGTATAATGCCAGGAATCACAGGAAGCAACCATTAATGCCCCCAGCCAGTCACTTCTTCTACCCAAGGGAATAATAGTCCCTGCACTGGAAGGCAGGCTGTGTATATTTTATTAAATCCCTTAAAAATGGATTCTCAAATGGTTTATTAACAAATGGTCTTCCTCCAGGAGAGCAGAAAATCTTGTTAGAAAGAATCTGTCATCTTCCCAGGCACTGAAGGATGGTTACTGGGATAGCTTTTTCCCTTTAATTCCTTGCTGCAGTTTAAAGACACCTGGAAGCCACTATCCAGAAAAACCAGGAGCTCAGGATTTAGGTTTGCCATCCATCTATGTCAGCATCCCCCTATGGAAGCAGTTTGGGAAGTATTCCTGAAGTTTGGGAGGGGGGGGAAGGTGTTTTCCCACCATCTTTTGCCGTTGTGCACCTGCCACTGAATTTCTTTACACGAACTATTCCTTAAATATTCCCAGGCTGAGTCACTTAATGAATGGATTACACCTTGTCAGCAGAGGAAAAAGGTATCACAGAAATAATCCCTCCATCTAAAGTGCTTGGGGAGGCAACAAAAACCTTGAAAGTATGAAAGGATGTTCTAGAGAAATATAGAATATAACAGATAATGACCCAGCAGAGTAAAAGAACTCTGCCTTTATTGGTTAGTTATTAACAGCTATTAACTCCTGATGATAATTATCAGTTACAGTTGCACTGTATGGCAACTTTAAAACTCTGTGTTGCCTTCTTATCCACTCATTTATACAATCACTGAACAAAAAGGATTTGAAGGTGAACAAAAATTCTACAAGTATCTTGTAACCCTTTAAAAATCTACCATTACACACTAAAAATCTACCATTACACACTAAAAA
>NW_020933029.1:0-6400 GCF_003984885.1 Neopelma chrysocephalum | reverse complement strand
TAACTCATTCTCTTTAGCAGACCTTCCAGTCCCTTCAGACTGAGACATTTTTGGCGCCCAACGTGGGGCCTGGAAAGAGGAAAGGTGGAAAAAGAATAACTACCCTTGGTGTGAGTTATGCGTGTTTTGAACCCCTTGTGTGATTTGACGTGTGTCTTGAACCTGTAGGCACCATGATGTTAGGGGTTGTTGCTTTCCTCTGGCATGTAACCATGCCAAGATATCTGTCCCACCTGTCAACGTGGATCAGTCCAGATACTAGTACTTACATTGCGATAAGTGCTTTTGAGATCATGCATTGGGTTTATGATACAGCAAACTCAGCGCCTGTGGTTTTCATCCGAAATATGTCCTCAAGGATGCGCTACTGTTCTAGCCTAAGCTGCCTCCTCTGGGGTTTTAAGGATAATAGCACCCATTCCTACGGAGAAACACAGGGGGATGTATTTGCCCAGCCCTTTATTCAGTTCCCCTTTGGATACAATACAATGGCCTTTAGCGTGTTTAAATTCTCTTTAGATGTCAGAGATGTTTTACTTCTTGGGGTTTACATCCTACTTTGTGCCAACACAATGTACCTGATATACGTAGCCAAGGCCATGAATTACCGAGAGAGCACCCAGGCGCCTGCCCCAGGAATAGAAAACCTCGAGTGGCATGGAGTATGGGAGGATATGGGTAAATTCTTAGGAAGTTGTTCAGCCCCCACAACGTGGAAGCTCACTCTTGAACAACTCTTGAACCCTATAAAAATAATGAAAGCCGTGAGAGAGAGAGGTCGTGATGGATCCATGGAGAGGCAGTTGGCAGCTGCATGTGGGGCCTTGGCCATTGCCTACCGGAAGTTGCTCAGTATGGTGCAGCAGCTTCAGGGAAAAGGAACAGATGAAACCAAAATGCCTAATACTAAGGTGACTCAGGATAAGGCCAAATCAGAGGGGCAGGCCAAGCCAACGGAGGCTGCCCCTAATACCAAGGTGACTCAGGATAAGGCCAAATCAGAGGGGCAGGCCAAGCCAACGGAGGTTGCCCCTATCCAGAGAAAGAAACATAAAGCCAAATCAGTTCGCCCAGTTGACGATGATGGGGAGGCCGGACCCTCACAGGGGGCTGCTCCAGAGCCAGCAATCATCATTGAGTCTTTATCGTATAACAACCTCCGGAGCTTACGGGCAGACGTTGCTCGTCGCCCCAATGAGCCCATTCTGACTTGGATGATCCGAGTTTGGGACTCCACAGGTGATGCCATAAACCTTGATGGCGGTGAAGCGAGGTTCTTGAGGTCCATTGCCCAGGATGTGGGTATTGAGGAGACATTTGTGAGAGAATCGAAGCCCCTGTCCCTCTGGGCACAGCTTTTGGATGGTGTGAGGGAGAGGTTCATCTACAGAAATTCCTTGCAGGCCGATCATTATACCACGAGGTGGAAGACCATAGAGGAAGGGATCCTACGTCTGAGGGAAATGGCACTGCTAGAAGTGTTGTTCGGAGAGGATGGGCAACTCACCAACGATCCTAACAAGGTTAAGTGTACACCCCAGATGTGGTGGATCTTCACACGTATGGGGCCGGACACACATAAAGGTTACCTGACATCATTGCAGGCTGGGGAGAAGCGGGAGCCAGTGATGTCTATAATAAGTCAACTTCGATTGTACAACAGTATGATCGAAGGACCACTACAGACCCGCATCTCCACTGTAGAAACAATGATGAAGGAGCTCAAAGAATTAACTGTAGGGTTGAAAGATAATCAGGAGAGACTGAAAGATAATCAGGAGAGACTGAAAGAGAGGATTGAGGGAAACTTTTCCCATGTGGCCCCAGTGAGAACCAGACGGCCCCCAGCTAAAGAGGGCGGACAGACCTCACGAACCGAGTTGTGGTACTTCCTGACTGACCATGGAGAAGACATGAGACGATGGGACAGGAAACCTACCCGTGCTCTAGCAGCCCGAGTACAAGAGTTAAAAGAGAAAGGAAGAAGGAAGTCTGTGAAAGTGAGTGCCGTGCCAGCATCCTGTGGGCAGAGATCTGACCCTCTAGAGGGTACCTCCTATCGGCATTCACAAGAGGAAGATGGTGACTGGCAGGACGGAGACCAGTGTTAGAGGGGCCCTGCCTCTAGCCAGGTAGAGGCACGGGACAACCGTGTCTATTGGACTGTGTGGATCAGATGGCCTGGCACGTCAGACCCACAAAAATACCAGGCTTTGGTTGATACTGGCGCTCAGTGTACGTTAATGCCCTCAGGAGATGTGGGACCAGAGACTATTTCCATTTCTGGGGTGACTGGAGGGTCCCAAGAGCTGACCATGGTGGAAGCTGAGGTGAGCTTGACTGGAAAAGACTGGCAGAAACACCCCATTGTGACTGGTCCAGATGCCCCATGTATCCTGGGCATTGATTATCTCAAGAACGGGTACTTCAGGGACCCCAGGGGACATAGATGGGCTTTTGGAATAGCTGCTGTGGAGGTAGAGACGGCTAAACAGTTGAACTCGCTGCCTGGTCTCTCGGAGAACCCTTCTGCCGTGGGGTTGTTGAAAGTTGAGGAACAGCAAGTGCCAATTGCCACTACAGTAGTGCATCGTCGGCAGTACCGGACGAACCGAGACTCTGTGATCCCCATCCATAAGATGATCCGTGAGCTGGAGAGCCAAGGAGTGATCAGCAAGACCCACTCACCCTTCAACAGTCCCATCTGGCCTGTGCGTAAGTCTAATGGAGAATGGAGATTGACTGTGGACTATCGTGGCCTGAATGAAGTTACCCCACCACTGAGTGCTGCTGTTCCAGACATGTTGGAGCTCCAGTACGAGCTGGAGTCCAAGGCAGCCAAGTGGTATGCCACCATTGATATTGCGAACGCATTCTTCTCCATTCCCTTAGCAACAGAGTGTAGGCCGCAGTTTGCTTTCACCTGGAGGGGCGTGCAGTACACCTGGAACCGACTGCCCCAGGGGTGGAAACACAGTCCCACCATCTGCCACGGACTGATCCAGGCCACACTAGAGAAGGGTGAAGCTCCAGAACATCTGCAGTATATTGATGACATCATCATATGGGGGGACACAGCAGAAGAGGTTGCTGAGAAAGGAAAGAAAATCATCCAAATCCTCCTTGGAGCTGGATTTGCCATAAAGAAGAGTAAGGTCAAGGGGCCTGCCCGAGAAATCCAGTTCCTGGGGGTAAAATGGCAAGATGGGTGTCGTCAGATCCCGACAGAAGTCATCGATAAGATCACAGCAATGGCCCCACCGACCAGCAAGAAGAAAACACAAGCTTTCCTGGGTGCCATAGGTTTCTGGAGGATGCATATCCCAGAGTACAGCCAAATTGTGAGCCCTCTCTATCTGGTAACCCGCAAGAAGAATGATTTCCAGTGGGGCCCTGAACAGCAACAGGCATTCGAACAGATTAAACAAGAGATTGCACACGCTGTAGCCCTTGGGCCAGTCAGAACGGGAACAGATGTGAAAAACGTACTCTATTCTGCATCTGGGAATAAAGGTCTCTCTTGGAGCCTCTAGCAAAAGGTGCCTGGTGAGACCCGGGGCCGCCCACTTGGGTTCTGGAGCCGAAGCTACAGAGGATCTGAGGCCAACTACACCCCAACAGAGAAGGAGATCCTAGCAGCTTATGAAGGAGTACAAGCTGCCTCAGAGGTGATTGGCACAGAAGAACAGCTCCTTCTGGCACCTCGACTACCAGTGCTGAACTGGATGTTTAAGGGAAAGGTGCCCCCTACACATCATGCCACTGATGCTACATGGAGTAAGTGGATCGCTCTGCTCACGCAGCGTGCCCGTATTGGAAATCTGAATCGCCCTGGGATCGTAGAAATTATCACGAACTGGCCGGAAGGTGAGAGTTTTGGCCTAGCAGATGAAGAAGAAGAGCAGGTGGTGCGGGCTGAGGAAGCCCCAGATTTCGATAAGCTACCAAAGGAAGAAAGACGCTACGCCCTCTTCACTGATGGTTCCTGTCGCCTTGTAGGAACAAAGCGTAGATGGAAAGCAGCTGTATGGAGCCCTGCCCGACAAGTTTCAGAAGCTACTGAAGGAGAAGGAGAATCGAGCCAATTCGCAGAGCTCAAAGCTGTCCAGTTGGCATTGGACATTGCTGAACGGGAGGAGTGGCCAAAGCTTTACATCTACACTGACTCATGGATGGTAGCCAATGCTCTGTGGGGATGGTTGGACAGATGGAAGAAGGCCAATTGGAAACGCAGGGGAAAACCCATCTGGGCCGCTGATACGTGGCAAGACATTGCTACCCGGACAGAGAAGTTGATTGTGAGAGTCCGCCACGTAGATGCCCATGTGCGCAAAGGCCGAGCCAATGAGGAACATCGCAACAACGAACAGGCAGACCGAGCTGCACAAGTCAAGGTGTCACAGGTAGACCTGGACTGGCAGCACAAAGGAGAGTTGTTCCTAGCACGGTGGGCCCATGACGCCTCAGGCCATCAGGGCAGAGATGCCACCCACAGATGGGCACGAGACCGGGGGGTGGATTTGACCAAGGACATTATTTCCCAGATTATCCATGACTGTGAGACCTGCGCTGCCATCAAACAGGCTAAGAGACTGAAGCCCCTATGGTATGGTGGACGTTGGAGTAAGTATAGATATGGGGAGGCCTGGCAAGTAGACTACATCACACTGCCACGAACCCGCCAAGGGAAATGCTATGTACTCACCATGGTGGAAGCCACCACTGGATGGCTGGAGACGCACCCAGTGCCCCATGCCACTGCCCGAAATACCATCTTGGGCCTTGAAAAACAAGTCCTGTGGCGACATGGTACCCCAGAGCGCATCGAGTCAGATAATGGGACTCATTTCAAGAACAACTTAGCTGCCACCTGGGCAAAAGAGCATGGCATTGAGTGGGTGTACCATATCCCATACCATGCAGCAGCAGCGGGGAAAGTTGAACGGCATAATGGACTGTTGAAAACTACCCTGAGAGCGTTGGGTGGGGGGACATACAAGCAGTGGGATCAGCATCTAGCAAAGGCTACTTGGTTAGTCAACTCCAGAGGCTCCATCAACCGAGCCGGCCCTGCCCAATCAGAGTCCCTCCACACCGTGGATGGAGACAAGGTCCCAGTGGTTCATTTGAGGGGTATGTTAGGGAAAAAGGTTTGGATTAACCCTGCCTCGAGCAAAAGCAAACCCATTTGTGGGATTGTTTTTGCCCAAGGGCCCGGTTGCACCTGGTGGGTGATGCAGGAAGATGGAGAAACCCGGTGTATACCCCAAGGGGAACTTATGCTCGGATGAACTGGCTGTAACTGTATATTTGCATCTGTATGCAACCCTGTATCTGTATCTGTATTTGTATATACCTATTAGTAGATGTGTACATAGTTGGAATAATGCATGTATGTATGAAGTTTAAAAAAAACTTAATCTGATAAAGTGTGGAAGCATGGGAAAGAAAAAATTAGGGGTAGATAATGTTATAGTTTATAATCTGAGGGGAATTTTTTCCTTCCCTGCCCCCTCTGTAAGAGAAACAGGAGCACGAAACAGGGAAGGGGGAGAAGGCGATTAGCATAACATTAGATTTAGCCAGCATGGTTGCATTCCTGGCTAATGGGCGATTGGAGAAGCTGGCTCTGCTCGGAGGGGAGGGGGGCAGTGTTGCGGGACGCTCCGGGAGGGACGGAGGCAGGGTCTGGGTGCAGGGTTTCGGCTTGGGAGCTGCCCCCTGGCCCCGGCCCGACTCTGTTGTGTTTCATCGGAGAATTTTTTTTTTCTTTGTGCTCGCTGAGAGGAGAGGGGAGCTTCTTGCGACGCTACCACCTGGAGGACCACAGTGAGTTTTCCCATTTCTCCTTTCAGCCACTCCCGTGACCTTGGGATCGGCCCCAGGCCCTTTTCTTCCCCGTGGAGGCTGCTGGAACTCGGCAGCGCCCCCTGCCGTCCACACCAGCGAACTGCAGGCTCTGCACTTTTTCAGCGACTCGGCAGCGCCCCCTACCGACCACATCAGCGAACTGCAGGCCCTGCACCTTCAGCGACTCGGCAGCGCCCCCTACCGACCACATCAGCGAACTGCAGGCTCTGCGCCTCTGCGATCCAACAGCGCCCCCTGCAGGCCACGATTAGGACTGTGCTAATAGGACAGAGAAGTATTTTCCAGACTTTGTTTCTTTTTCCCTAGGACCACTGCATAGTTTTGTTGTGTTCGGTTACTGTTGTTTTTAATTTTTTTCCTAACATACATATATCTTTTAATAAAGGGTTGTTATCTCTTCTGTTTTCCACACTTTCCTCAAGTAAAGCCCCGTAAATTTTAAACCCACAATTGCAGAGAGAGAGGAGTTTTGTTTTGTCCCATAACTCATTCTCTTTAGCAGACCTTCCAGTCCCTTCAGACTGAGACA
>NW_020933028.1:0-702 GCF_003984885.1 Neopelma chrysocephalum | reverse complement strand
TTCCCAGGAAAAGGGAAAAACAGGGATTCCTGGGGTTCCAATCACCTCTGAATGGAATCCTGGAGTTGATGAAGCTTGCCTTCATCAGCAATTGATCCCAAAGAATTCCAGACTGGATGAGGGGAGACCATCCACATTCCAGAGCTTAAAGGGGCTCCGGGAGAGCTGGAGAGGGAATTGGGATGAGGGATGAAGGGACAGGACAAGGGGGAAGGAATTCTTCCCTATGAGGGTGGTGAGCAGCTGGAATAGAATTCCCGGAAAAACCGTGGCTGCCCCATCCCTCGAAGCGCCCAAGGGATGCAACTTGGAGCAATCTGAGATAGTGGGTGGCATCCCTGCAGGTTGAACGAGATGACCTTTAAAATCCCTTCCCACCCAACCCATTCCATGATTTCAATGTCCTGGAGGGATCACCCGGAGCCGGTTGTCGTTCCAGGACTGGATTTGTCCGGGCCAGCAGCGTGATGCACCTCCGGGAGCAGCTCACGGACAAGGGACAATGTTCCAGCTTCACCAACGCTGAGAAAGGTCAGGAGCTCCCTCTGGAATTTTTCCAGGGCTGCTTCCCTGTGTTTTGCCTCATCCAGGCACCAGCCGACCGCTGAATTTGGGGCTTTTCCCGGGAATGTGCTTTAAGGAGCCGGTGATTTATGGCAAAATTCACATGGGAAATGTTTTCTGCTTTTAAAACTTTCTGTA
>NW_020933027.1:0-429 GCF_003984885.1 Neopelma chrysocephalum | reverse complement strand
TTCCCAGGAAAAGGGAAAAACAGGGATTCCTGGGGTTCCAATCACCTGTGGGTGGAATCCTGGAGTTGATGAAGCTTTGCCTTCATCAGCAATTGATCCCAAAGAATTCCAGGCTGGATGAGGGGAGACCATCCACCTTCCAGAGCCTAAAGGGGCTCCGGGAGAGCTGGAGAGGGAATTGGGATGAGGGATGAAGGGACAGGACGAGGGGGAATGGCTTTAAACTGCCAGAGGGCAGGGTTAGGTGGGATACTGGGAATAAATTCCTCCCTGGGAGGATGGGGAGGGGCTGGAATGGAATTCCCAGAGAAGCTGTGGCTGCCCCATCCCTGGAAGTGTCCAAGGCCAGCTTGGAGCAACCTGGGATAGTGGGAAGTGTCCCTGCCCAGGACACGGGGTTTGGAATTCCACAATCCCTCCCAACCCAAA
>NW_020933026.1:0-416 GCF_003984885.1 Neopelma chrysocephalum | reverse complement strand
TTGGGAGCTGCACTTCCCAGGGAAAGGGAAAAACAGGGATTCCTGGGGTTCCAATCACCTCTGGATGGAATCCTGGAGTTGATGAAGCAGCAGCTTTGCCTTCATCAGCAACTGATCCCAAAGAATTCCAGGCTGGATGAGGGGAGACCATCCACCTTCCAGAGCTTAAAGGGGCTCCAGGAGAGCTGGAGAGGGAATTGGGATGAGGGATGAAGGGACAGGACAAGGGGGAAGGAATTCTTCCCTATGACGGTGGTGAGCAGCTGGAATAGAATTCCCAGAGAAGCTGTGGCTGCCCCAGCCCTGGAAGTGTCCAAGGCCAGGTTGGAACAACATGGGATAGTGGGAAGTGTCCCTGCCCAGGACAGAGGGTTGGAATTCCACAATCCCTCCCAACCCAAACCATTCCATGATCC
>NW_020933025.1:0-1050 GCF_003984885.1 Neopelma chrysocephalum | reverse complement strand
TCCAGTTGTTCCTTTCCCTGGGATGTGAGGCTGTCCCAGCTCCTTCCATGAGAGTCTCCCGCTCTGGAGAAACCTTGGGAGCTCCACTTTCCAGGGAAAGGGAAAACCAGGGATTCCTGGGGTACCAACCACCTCTGGATGGAATCCTGGAGTTGATGAAGCAGCAGCTTTGCCTTCATCAGCAGTTGATCCCAAAGAATTCCAGGCTGGATGAGGGGAAACCATCCACCTTCCAGAGCTTAAAGGGGCTCCAGGAGAGCTGGAGAGGGAATTGGGATGAGGGATGGAGGGACAGCACACAGGGAATGGCTTTAAACTGCCAGAGAGTAGGTTCAGGTGGGATACTGGGAAGAAATTCCTCCCTGGGATGGTGGTGAGGGGCTGGAATAGAATTCCCAGAGAAACTGTGGCTGTTCCATCCCTGGAAGTGTCCAAGGCCAGGTTGGACAGGGCTTGGAACAACCCGGGATAGTGGGAAGTGTCCCTGCCCATGGCAGGGGGTTGGAATGCAACAATCCCTCCCAACCCAAACCATTCCATGATCTTGTGAGGGAAGGAATTCTTCCTGTGAGGGAAGGAATTCTTCCCTGGGAGGGTGGTGAGCAGCTGGAATAGAATTCCCGGAAAAACCGTGGCTGCCCCATCCCTGGAAGCGCCCAAGGGATGCAACTTGGAGCACCCCCGGATAGTGGGTGGCAGGTTGAACGAGATGACCTTATAAAATCCCTTCCCACCCAACCCATTCCATGATTTCAATGTCCTGGAGGGATCACCCGGAGCCGGTTGTCGTTCCAGGACTGGATTTGTCCGGGCCAGCAGCGTGATGCACCTCCGGGAGCAGCTCACGGACAAGGGACAATGTTCCAGCTTCACCAACGCTGAGAAAGGTCAGGAGCTCCCTCTGGAATTTTTCCAGGGCTGCTTCCCTGTGTTTTGCCTCATCCAGGCACCGCTGAATTTTGGGCTTTTCCCGGGAATGTGCTTTAAGGAGTTGGTGATTTAGGGCAAAATTCACATGGGAAATGTTTTCTGCTTTTAAAACTTTCTGTA
>NW_020933024.1:0-370 GCF_003984885.1 Neopelma chrysocephalum | reverse complement strand
TTCCAACCACCTCTGGATGGAATCCTGGAGTTGATGAAGCAGCAGCTTTGCCTTCATCAGCAATTGATCCCAAAGAATTCCAGGCTGGATGAGGGGAGACCATCCACATTCCAGAGCTTAAAGGGGCTCCTAGAGAGCTGGAGAGGGAATTGGGATGAGGGATGGAGGGACAGGACAAGGGGGAATGGCTTTAAACTGCCAGAGAGTAGGTTCAGGTGGGATACTGGGAAGAAATTCTTCCCTGGGAGGGTGGGGAGAGGCTGGAATGGATTTCCCAGAGAAACTGTCGCTGCCCCTGGATCCCTGGAAGTGTCCAAGGCTGGGTTGGAGCAACCTGGGATAGTGGGAAGTGTCCCTGCCCATGGCAGGG
>NW_020933023.1:0-544 GCF_003984885.1 Neopelma chrysocephalum | reverse complement strand
GGTTCTTCCAGTTGTTCCTTTCCCTGGGATGTGAGGCTGTCCCAGCTTCTTCCGTGAGAGTCTCCCGCTCTGGAGAAACCTTGGGAGCTGCACTTCCCAGGGAAAGGGAAAAACAGGGATTCCTGGGGTTCCAACCACCTCTGGATGGAATCCTGGAGTTGATGAAGCAGCAGCTTTGCCTTCATCAGCAATTGATCCCAAAGAATTCCAGGCTGGATGAGGGGAGACCCTCCACATTCCAGAGCTTAAAGGGGCTCCGGGAGAGCTGGAGAGGGAATTGGGATGAGGGATGGAGGGACAGGACAAGGGGGAATGGCTTTAAACTGCCAGAGAGTAGGTTCAGGTGGGATACTGGGAAGAAATTCTTCCCTGGGAGGGTGGTGAGAGGCTGGAATGGATTTCCCAGAGAAACTGTCGCTGCCCCTGGATCCCTGGAAGTGTCCAAGGCTGGGTTGGAGCAACCTGGGATAGTGGGAAGTGTCCCTGCCCATGGCAGGGGGTTGGAATTCCACAATCCCTCCCAACCCAAACCATTCCATGATCC
>NW_020933022.1:0-506 GCF_003984885.1 Neopelma chrysocephalum | reverse complement strand
TCCAGTTGTTCCTTTCCCTGGGATGTGAGGCTGTCCCAGCTCCTTCCGTGAGAGTCTCCTGCTCTGGAGAAACCTTGGGAGCTCCACTTCCCAGGAAAAGGGAAAAACAGGGATTCCTGGGGTTCCAACCACCTCTGAGTGGAATCCTGGAGTTGATGAAGCAGCAGCTTTGCCTTCATCAGCAATTGATCCCAAAGAATTCCAGGCTGGATGAGGGGAGACCATCCCCCTTCCAGAGCTTAAAGGGTCTCCAAGAGAGCTGGAGAGGGAATTGGGATGAGGGATGAAGGGACAGGACAAGGGGGAAGGAATTCTTCCCTATGATGGTGGTGAGCAGCTGGAATAGAATTCCCAGAGAAGCCGTGGCTGCCCCTGGATCCCTGGAAGTGTCCAAGGCCAGCTTGGAGCAACCTGGGATAGTGGGAAGTGTCCCTGCCCATGGCAGGGGGTTGGAATTCAACAATCCCTCCCAACCCAAACCATTCCATGATCCTGTGCTGGTTCTT
>NW_020933021.1:0-2249 GCF_003984885.1 Neopelma chrysocephalum | reverse complement strand
TCCTCTCTGCAGTGCAGACTGCACCCCAAGACTCTTTCAAGTGAGTCCGATCATCCTCCTCTCTCTCAGAGGAGTCTCCAGGGAGTTTGGGGAGTTCGGTTATCCAGTTCTTACCCCCGAAACTCACTCTCTGTCTCTCTCCATCAGAGATCTCTGTGTCTTCCCTGCTCGGCAGCTCTGCTGCTTCTTTTTATGTGCTTGGCTCTTTGCCACTGCTCTCCGGACGCTGCCGTCTCTGCTGCTGCTCCGTCTGCCCACTCACGGTGGAGAAAACTCCTTCAGCTTCTCAAGTCCCAGACCTCAGTCCAGTCTAACACTGTTTCCGAGTTTCTATGACCCCAGGTGGGGGCTCACTGGCCCCCTGCCTCCTCGTGTCTCAAATCATGGCTGCTACTTCCTCTAACCAAGTACAACTTCTTCTTTTCCGGTCTCCAGAGATACGTTTATATTTTGCAGGAGCGCTGATTGGGTCAAACCTCAAGGGTCACCACCCCCCTGGGGGTTACCACTTTCTTAGCTTCAGGGGGAAAACCTGGTTCAAACCGCTACAATCAGGGAAGGGCCGAGCTGCCCCCGAGGATTTGGGGGCTCCAAGGGATTTGTTTTCCTCACAGGAGAACGGGAAGTTCTTCCCCGGGTCCCTCCGGAGAGTTTTCCCCCCCTCCGGAACGAGGCGGCCGCGCGCGTCCTGCGGGGCCGCATGAAGGGCATCCAAGGCCACTGCAATTCCTGCTACATGGATGCGGCTCTCTTCAGGTGAGGAAAGGCTTCCCAGAGCGGGGGTTTAATCCCTAAATTGCGGCACTTCCCTGGATTTCCACGTCGGCTGGAAGTTTCTGGTTTGAAATTTTGATTTTCAGGTTTAAAATTCAGATTTTCCGTTTTAAAATTCAGAATTTTCTGGTTTAAAATTCAGATTTTCTGGTTTAAAATTCAGATTTTCCGGTTTGAAATTCAGATTTTCCAGCTTAAAATTCAGATTTTTCCAGTTTAAATTTCAGATTTTCCGGTCTAAAATTTAGATTTTCCAATTTAAAATTCAGATTTTTCCAGTTCACAATTCAGATTTTCCGGTTTAAAATTCAGATTTTTCCGGTTTAAAATTCAGATTTTTCTAGTTTAAAATTCAGATTTTTCCAGTTTAAAATTCAGAATTTTCCGGTTTAAAATTCAGATTTTCTGCTTTAAATTTCAGATTTTTCAGTTTAAAATTCAAATTTTCTGATTTGAAATTCAGATTTTTCCAGTTTACAATTCAGATTTTCTAGTTTGAAATTCAGATTTTCCAGTTCAAAATTCAGATTTTCCGGTTTAAAATTCAGATTTTCCGGTTTAAAATTCAGATTTTCCAGTTCAAAATTCAGATTTTCCAGTTTAAAATTCAAATTTTTCCGGTTTAAAATTCTGATTTTTCCGGTTTAAAATTCAGATTTTTCGGTTTAAAATTCAGATTTTCTGGTTTAAAATTCAGATTTTCCGGTTAAAATTTTCCGGGATAAAACCGCGGAGCCGGAGCCCCGAGGCCGCTTTTCCAGCTCATTCCCAACACTGGAATGTTTTCCAGCCCTGAGGAACCCCCCCCCTCTCGTTCCCGTGTGTCTCGTTCTCCAGGGTACTGAGAGCTCCCAGTTTTCCGGACTCGGATCCCTGGAAGTTGTGGCTGGAATCCTTTCCCAAGAACCCACCGGGAGGTCCCGGCTTGGCCGTTTGGAGAGGAAAAGATTCCCTGGGGGCCTTTCCCTGAGTTTTGGCTGCCAAGTAGGAATTCCCTTCTCCCTGAGCTCTTCCCGGGCTTTCTCCCAGCGTCCATTGATCCTCCCTGTCATTCCATGCATGGAATTCTGAGCATCCCAACCATCGACTGTCACCGTCCGCCGCGGTTTGGTTCCGACTGTTGCTCCCAATCCCTCGGGATTAAACCCATCCCGCTCTTTCCGCAGCCTCTTCTCCTGCACGTCCGTGCTGGATTCCATGCTCTTCATGCCCTTCCCACTGAGCGACAGGAACGTCCAGGGAATTCTGCGGGATGAGATCGTGAATCCCCTCCGGAGGTGAGTCTCTGGGAATGCCGGGAGTTTTCCGTCTGCTGGCCCTGGAGGTGGGAGCCGGCACCGAGGGAAAGGGATTTTCCTGCCGGCCACATTCCCACAGGAGAAGGGGGAATGGTTTCCCACTGCCAGGGAGTAGGTTTAGGTGGGATATTGGGAAGAAATTCCTCCCTGGGAGGGTGAGGAGGGGCTGGAATGGAA
>NW_020933020.1:0-411 GCF_003984885.1 Neopelma chrysocephalum | reverse complement strand
GAAACCTTGGGAGCTCCACTTCCCAGGAAAAGGGAAAAACAGGGATTCCTGGGGTTCCAACCACCTCTGGGTGGAATCCTGGAGTTGATGAAACAGCAGCTTTGCCTTCATCAGCAATTGATCCCAAAGAATTCCAGGCTGGATGAGGGGAGACCCTCCACATTCCAGAGCTTAAAGGGGCTCCGGGAGAGCTGGAGAGGGAATTGGGATGAGGGATGAAGGGACAGGACAAGGGGGAAGGAATTCTTCCCTATGAGGGTGGTGAGCAGCTGGAATAGAATTCCCAGAGAAGCTGTGGCTGCCCCAGCCCTGGAAGTGTCCAAGGCTGGGTTGGAGCAACCTGGGATAGTGGGAAGTGTCCCTACCCAGGACACGGGGTTTGGAATTCCACAATCCCTCCCAACCCAAACC
>NW_020933019.1:0-391 GCF_003984885.1 Neopelma chrysocephalum | reverse complement strand
TCCAGTTGTTCCTTTCCCTGGGATGTGAGGCTGTCCCAGCTTCTTCCATGAGAGTCTCCCGCTCTGGAGAAATCTTGGGAGCTCCACTTCCCTGGGAAAGGAAAAACAGGGATTCCTGGGTTTCCAATCACCTCTGGATGGAATCCTGGAGTTGATGAAGCAGCAGCTTTGCCTTCATCAGCAATTGATCCCAAAGAATTCCAGGCTGGATGAGGGGAGACCATCCACATTCCAGAGCTTAAAGGGGCTCCAGGAGAGCTGGAGAGGGAATTGGGATGAGGGATGGAGGGACAGGACAAGGGGAATGGCTTTAAACTGCCAGAGGGCAGGGTTAGGTGGGATACTGGGAAGAAATTCCTCCCTGGGAGGGTGAGGAGGGGCTGGAATGGAA
>NW_020933018.1:0-2227 GCF_003984885.1 Neopelma chrysocephalum | reverse complement strand
TCCTCTCTGCAGTGCAGACTGCACCCCAAGACTCTTTCAAGTGAGTCTGATCATCCTCCTCTCTCTCAGAGGAGTCTCCAGGGAGTTTGGGGAGTTCGGTTATCCAGTTCTTACCCCCGAAACTCACTCTCTGTCTCTCTCCATCAGAGATCTCTGTGTCTTCCCTGCTCGGCAGCTCTGCTGCTTCTTTTTATCTGCTTGGCTCTTTGCCACTGCTCTCCGAACGCTGCCGTCTCTGCTGCTGCTCCGTCTGCCCACTCACGGTGGAGAAAACTCCTTCAGCTTCTCAAGTCCCAGACCTCAGTCCAGTCTAACACTGTTTCCGAGTTTCTATGACCCCAGAGGGGGCTCACTGGCCCCCTGCCTCCTCGTGTCTCAAATCATGGCTGCTACTTCCTCTAACCAAGTACAACTTCTTCTTTTCCAGTCCAGAGATATGTTTATATTTTGCAGGAGCGCTGATTGGGTCAAACCCCAAGGGTCACCACCCCCCTGGGGGGTTACCACTTTCTTAGCTTCAGGGGGAAAACCTGGTTCAAACCGCTACAATCAGGGAAGGGCCGAGCTGCCCCCGAGGATTTGGGGGCTCCAAGGGATTTGTTTTCCTCGCAGGAGAACGGGAAGTTCTTCCCCGGGTCCCTCCGGAGAGTTTTCCCCCCCTCCGGAACGAGGCGGCCGCGCGCGTCCTGCGGGGCCGCATGAAGGGCATCCAAGGCCACTGCAATTCCTGCTACATGGATGCGGCTCTCTTCAGGTGAGGAAAGGCTTCCCAAGAGGGGTTTTAATCCCTAAATTGCAGCAGTTCCCTGGATTTCCACGTTGGTTGGAAGTTGGTTTAAATTTCGGATTTTCCGGTTTAAAATTCAGATTTTCTGGTTTTAAATTCAGATTTTCCAGTTTAAAATTCAGATTTTCTGGTTTAAAATTCAGATTTTCCGTTTTAAAATTCAGAATTTTCTGGTTTAAAATTCAGATTTTCTGGTTTAAAATTCAGATTTTCCGGTTTGAAATTCAGATTTTCCAGCTTAAAATTCAGATTTTTCCAGTTTAAATTTCAGATTTTCCAGTTTAAAATTCAGATTTTTCCAGTTTACAATTCAGATTTTCCAGTCTAAAATTCAGATTTTCCAGTTAAAAGTTCAGATTTTCCATTTTAAAATTCAGATTTTTCCAGTTTAAAATTCAGATTTTCCGGTTTAAAATTCAGATTTTTCGGTTTAAAATTCAGATTTTCTGGTTTAAAATTCAGATTTTCCGGTTAAAATTTTCCGGGATAAAACCGCGGCGACGGAGCCCCGAGGCCGCTTTTCCAGCTCATTCCCAACCCTGGAATGTTTTCCAGCCCTGATGAAACCCCCCCCTCCCCGTTCCCGTGTGTCTCATCCTCCAGGGTACTGAGAGCTCCCAGTTTTCCGGACTCGGATCCCTGGAAGTTGCGGCTGGAATCCTTTCCCAAGAACCCACCCGGAGGTCCCGGCTTGGCCGTTTGGAGAGGAAAAGATTCCCTGGGGGCCTTTCCCTGAGTTTTGGCTGCCAAGTAGGAATTCCCTTCTCCCTGAGCTCTTCCCGGGCTTTCTCCCAGCGTCCATTGATCCTCCCTGTCATTCCATGCATGGAATTCTGAGCATCCCAACCATCGACTGTCACCGTCCGCCGCGGTTTGGTTCCGACTGTTGCTCCCAATCCCTCGGGATTAAACCCATCCCTCTCTTTCCGCAGCCTCTTCTCCTGCACGTCCGTGCTGGATTCCATGCTCTTCATGCCCTTCCCACTGAGCGACAGGAACGTCCAGGGAATTCTGCGGGATGAGATCGTGAATCCCCTCCGGAGGTGAGTCTCTGGGAATGCCGGGAGTTTTCCATCTGCTGGCCCTGGAGGTGGGAGCTGGCACCGAGGGAAAGGGATTTTCCTGCCGGCCACATTCCCACAGGAGAAGGGGGAATGGTTTCCCACTGCCAGGGAGTAGGTTCAGGTGGGATATTGGGAAGAAATTCCTCCCTGGGAGGATGGGAAGGGGCTGGAATGGAATTCCCAGAGAAGCTGTGGCTGCCCCATCCCTGGAAGTGCCCAAGGGATGCAACTTGGAGCAACCTGGGATAGTGGGAAGTGTCCCTGCCCAGGACACGGGGTTTGGAATTCCACAATCCCTCCCAACCCAAAGCATTCCATGATCCTGTGCTGGTTCTTCCAGTTGTTCCTTTCCCTGGGATGTGAGGCTGTCCCAGCT
>NW_020933017.1:0-426 GCF_003984885.1 Neopelma chrysocephalum | reverse complement strand
CCTCAACTTTCTTTACTCACTGCACTGATTTATTAATAATGTAAACTAACCCGGGCACATTGAAAGGTCGCTTACTTGTTGATAAGTATTCATTAGATTCCCCTCTCAGTCATCTCTTCTCCACAACAGTATTGCATATATATGGAAGGGATCAAATGCAGGGATGTAGGTGGTCTGGGGAGGAACAAGCACAGGAAAATAGAAGGATAAGGGGCTGGTCCCTGGTCTGTGCAGTTATAGGTGAGGCCCCGGACCTCCTACATCCCTGCATTTGATCCCTTCCATATATATGCAATACTGTTGTGGAGAAGAGATGACTGAGAGGGGAATCTAATGAATACTTATCAACAAGTAAGCGACCTTTCAATGTGCCCGGGTTAGTTTACATTATTAATAAATCAGTGCAGTGAGTAAAGAAAGTTGAGG
>NW_020933016.1:0-384 GCF_003984885.1 Neopelma chrysocephalum | reverse complement strand
CAGGAGGGCTGGCTGCAGGCCTGGGGGTATGCCCTGGGTGAGGAATTTATTAATTGCTTCTTCTCTAACCTCCCTGCACGTCCTCACCCCAAAACCCCGAATCCCAGAGGTGTTTGCTCTTCGCAAAAGGGAGGGGAGGGAAATAGCAGGGAGGTTAGAGAAGAAGCAATTAATAAATTCCTCACCCAGGGCATACCCCCAGGCCTGCAGCCAGCCCTCCTGTGCACACAAGATCAACAGCAGGGTGCTAATTCATGCAGCCACTGTGGGAACGCCACACCACAGGCAGGTGAGGTAAAAGTGTGTGCAGGAGGGCTGGCTGCAGGCCTGGGGGTATGCCCTGGGTGAGGAATTTATTAATTGCTTCTTCTCTAACCTCCCTGC
>NW_020933015.1:0-325 GCF_003984885.1 Neopelma chrysocephalum | reverse complement strand
AAAAAAAAAAAGGCGATTGCGAATTTGGTTGTATCTTGTGAGACTTTTGGAGACTGCCCTAAACAGGGAAAGCAGAAAGTGGGCTTTAATTGCCTTAATCTGCGTGTCCCTGGCTGGCGGGGCAGGACTGGCGGTACCGCGGCCCCTCACGGCCCCGGACCCCGAAACGGCGGGAAGGGCTCGCGCCCCGTGAGGCGCCGCGCGCCATCGAAAGGGCGGGAAGAGCTCGCGCCCCGTGAGGCGCCGCGCGCCATCGAAAGGACGAGAAGGGCTCGCGGCCCGCGAGGCGCCGCGCGCCATGGAAAGGGCGGGAAGGGCTCGCGCC
>NW_020933014.1:0-392 GCF_003984885.1 Neopelma chrysocephalum | reverse complement strand
AGAGAAACCATTTCCAGCATCAAAACAAAGGCCAAGTGAAGTGCCAGAGAATAACACAATCATGGAATGATTTGGGTTGGAGGGACCTTAAAGATCATCCAGTAACCACGGCAGTAGTGGATCCAGGGTTGGACTTGATGATCTCAGAGGTCCTTTCCAACCTGACTGATTCTATGATTCTGTGATTCTGTGATTCTGTGATTCTATGATTCTATGATTCTGTGATTCTATGATTCTGTGGTTCTATGATTCTATGATTCTGTGATTCTATGATTCTGTGATTCTATCATTCTGTGGTTCTATGATTCTATGATTCTGTGATTCTATGATTCTGTGATTCTGTGATTCTGTGGTTCTATGATTCTGTGATTCTATGATCTCCTTCCCCCCCC
>NW_020933013.1:0-333 GCF_003984885.1 Neopelma chrysocephalum | reverse complement strand
AGAGAAACCATTTCCAGCATCAAAACAAAGGCCAAGTGAAGTGCCAGGGAATCACAGAATCATGGAATGATTTGGGTTGGAGGGACCTTAAAGATCATCCAGTAACCACGGCAGTAGTGGATCCAGGGTTGGACTTGATGATCTCAGAGGTCCTTTCCAACCTGACTGATTCTATTATTCTGTGATTCTATGATTCTGTGATTCTATCATTCTGTGGTTCTATGATTCTCTGGTTCTATGATTCTGTGGTTCTGTGATTCTATGATTCTGTGATTCTATGATTCTGTGGTTCTATGATTCTGTGATTCTATGATTCTGTGGTTCTATGATTCT
>NW_020933012.1:0-398 GCF_003984885.1 Neopelma chrysocephalum | reverse complement strand
TCTGAGTCTGGATGGACTGTGGGGTTTGGAAAATAATGGGATCTCTGAGTCTGGCTGGACTGTGGAGTTTGGAAAATAATGGGATCTCTGAGTCTGGATGGACTGTGGGGTCTGGAAAATAATGGGCTCTCTGAGTCTGGATGGACTGTGGGGTCTGGAAAACAATGGGAGCTCTGAGTTTGGATGGACTGTGGGGTCTGGAAAATAATGGGAGCTCTGAGTCTGGATGGACTGTGGGGTTTGGAAAACAGTATGAGCTCTGAGTCTGGATGGACTGTGGGGTTTGGAAAATAATGGCCTCTCTGAGTCTGGATGGACTGTGGGGTTTGGAAAACCGTGGGATTTCTGAGTCTGGATGGACTGTGGGGTTTGGAAAATAATGGGATCTCTGAGTCTGG
>NW_020933011.1:0-504 GCF_003984885.1 Neopelma chrysocephalum | reverse complement strand
CACAGGGAAGCGGGAGAGGGGTTTTCCGGAGGGAAAATGTTCCTCCCCAAATCCCATTTGGGGGCACGGGGAGAGGGATTTTACTCAAAAGATCCCCTCCGTCGAGGCTGCCAGTCCGACCACTGAACACCCACCGTGCTCCCAGGGGGATGGGAGGGATGGAAAAGCAACCCAACCCACAGGGAAGCGGGAGAGGGGTTTTCCAGAGGGAAATGTTCCTCCCCAAATCCCATTTGGGGGCATGGGGAGAGGGATTTTACACAAAAGACCCCCCCTCGAGGCTGCCAGTCCGACTACCCAACGCCCACCGCGCTCCCAGGGGGATGGGAGGGATGGAACAGCAGGAGAGGGGTTTTCCAGAGGGAAATGTTCCTCCCCAAATCCCATTTGGGGGCACGGGGAGAGGGATTTTACTCAAAAGATCCCCCCCCTCGAGGCTGCCAGTCCGACCAGTGAACACCCATCACACTCCTGTGGGGATGGGAGGGATGGAAAAGCAACCCA
>NW_020933010.1:0-418 GCF_003984885.1 Neopelma chrysocephalum | reverse complement strand
CCCTGTCCCGACTGTGGGATCCTGTCCCTCCCTGTGCCACACATCCCGATCCCAGTTCTGGGCTCCTGTCATTCCCTGTCCCGACAATCCTGATCCCAGCTCTGGGCTCCTGTCATTCCCTGTCCCGGCAATCCTGATCCCAGCTCTGGGATCCTGTCATTCCCTGTCCCACACATCCCTGTCCCGGCTCTGGACTCCTGTCATTCCTTGTGCCACACATCCCTGTCCCGGTTGTGTGATCCTGTCCCGCCGTGTCCACCCCTTTCCAAGGGATGCGGGGCCGGGATTGCCGGGCCAGCAGTGACACCTAGTGACATCTGGGACACCGGGACATCGGACACGGGCAGGGCACGGGAACGAGCACAGGAACGGGGACTGCCATGGATCCGGGCACAGGGACAGACAAGGACACGGCAGG
>NW_020933009.1:0-1240 GCF_003984885.1 Neopelma chrysocephalum | reverse complement strand
GCTGGGGTTCCACAATGGATTTTTAAAAACTGAAAACTGGATTGTTGTACTCATAGGAATTGATTTAGAGAGGCAAAATGGGTTCTGTACACGCAGATTTTGTAGGTTTATAGTATTAAATACTGATTTTCTTTCCCCCTGGTGCCTCCCCTTGGTACTGGGACCAATTTGGAGCTCTCTGGTGGAACAGGGTTGGGTTTGGAGGTGAACAGGACTTAAAACCATGGCTTGAAATGGGTGGATTTGCAGGGAAAAATAGATGTTTTTGCCCAGTTTGACTCAGCAGTGACGAAGAAACCACGATAACAGTATGGAAATATTTGTGGGAATGGGGGATTAGTGCTGGGAGACACGGAAGGAAGGCGTGGGCTGGTAACTGGGGGAAGGTTCTGGGCTGTCACTGGGTCAGACTGGGAGGCTGAGGGGGGAAATGACAGAACCCAAAGGCTGGAATCAGATCCCAGCGTGATTCCTGCAGGATGAGGAGCTCTGGGAATGCTGGGCTGAGCTCTGTGAGTTAAAACAAGGTGGCATTTATTCCTTCAGCTTTTCAGGTTGGAAAGGGCTGGTGGTGACCCCAACACCACCCTCGTGTGGGGGGCTCTGGTGCCTCACTGCCCTTGGCCAAAATTCATCCAAGAACCTCAGGCAGAGACAGGGAATCCAGGATGTGTGGTTTCCACGGGTGAATCCTGGATTTGTTGTGATCTGCAGGGAGGGATCCAGCCCGTCTGGATCAGCATTCCATGGAAGGCAGAGGTGCAGGCACAGGATAGGAGAGATTAAATTCTCTTCCTTGGCCAGGGAGGGATCCCAGGCTGCCTCCATCAATGGCACTGTTGTTTCCCAGGGAATGAGGTGGGAACGTGGAACTTGTGTCCTTCCCCCAAAGCCACAGTGAATCCTCCAAAAAACCTGGAGGAAAAGCTGCTTCAGCCTTCACCCTGAGCTGCTTCAGATATTAATCCTGGGAGCTTTGGAGGGCTCTGCCTTTCCATGAGCTCAGACTGGAGTCAGGATGAGGAGCAGAGCCCAGCACAGGGTGATTGGGGCTTGGCCTGGCTGCTGGGTGGGTGCTCCAACCTCCAGGATGAGAAGGAAAATGAATCATGGGATTGCAGCAGTTTGCGGAGCAGAAGCTTTGATTCATCAGCAGGGGAAAGGGATGTAAAATCGAGAAATAACTGCATTTTAATAGGTGTAAAATAGAGAAATAACTGTGCAGGGGAAATAGGTGTAA
>NW_020933008.1:0-1259 GCF_003984885.1 Neopelma chrysocephalum | reverse complement strand
GCTGGGGTTCCACAATGGATTTTTAAAAACTGAAAACTGGATTGTTGAATTCAGAGGAATTGATTTAGAGAGGCAAAATGGGTTCTGTACACGCAGATTTTGTAGGTTTATAGTATTAAATACTGATTTTCTTTCCCCCTGGTGCCTTCCCTTGGTACTGGGACCAATTTGGAGCTCTCTGGTGGAACAGGGTTGGGTTTGGAGGTGAACAGGACTTAAAACCATGGCTTGAAATGGGTGGATTTGCAGGGAAAAATAGATGGTTTTGCCCAGTTTGACTCAGCAGTGACGAAGAAACCACGATAACAGTATGGAAATATTTGTGGGAATGGGGGATTAGTGCTGGGAGACACGGAAGGAAGGCGTGGGCTGGTCACTGGGGGAAGGTTCTGGGCTGTCACTGGGTCAGACTGGGAGGCTGAGGGGGGAAATGACAGAACCCAAAGGCTGGAATCAGATCCCAGCGTGATTCCTGCAGGATGAGGAGCTCTGGGAATGCTGGGCTGAGCTCTGTGAGTTAAAACAAGGTGGCATTTATTCCTTCAGCTTTTCAGGTTGGAAAGGGCTGGTGGTGACCCCAACACCACCCTCGTGTGGGGGGCTCTGGTGCCTCACTGCCCTTGGCCAAAATTCATCCGAGAACCTCAGGCAGAGACAGGGAATCCAGGATGTGTGGTTTCCACAGGTGAATCCTGGATTTGTTGTGATCTGCAGGGAGGGATCCAGCCCGTCTGGATCAGCATTCCATGGAAGGCAGAGGTGCAGGCACAGGATAGGAGAGATTAAATTCTCTTCCTTGGCTGGAGAGGGATCCCAGGCTGCCTCCATCAATGGCACTGTTGTTTCCCAGGGAATGAGGTGGGAACGTGGAACTTGTGTCCTTTCCCCAAAGCCACAGTGAATCCTCCAAAAAGCCTGGAGGAAAAGCTGCTTCAGCCTTCACCCTGAGCTGCTTCAGATATTAATCCCGGGAGCTTTGGAGGGCTCTGCCTTTCCATGAGCTCAGACTGGAGTCGGGATGAGGAGCAGAGCACAGCACAGGGTGATTGGGGCTTGGCCTGGCTGCTGGGTGGGTGCTCCAACCTCCAGGATGAGAAGGAAAATCAATCATGGGATTGCAGCAGTTTGCGGAGCAGAAGCTTTGATTCATCAGCAGGGGAGAGGGATGTAAAATAGAGAAATAACTGCATTTTAATAGGTGTAAAATAGAGAAATAACTGAGCAGGGGAAATAGGTGTAAAATAGAGGAATAACTGAGC
>NW_020933007.1:0-1787 GCF_003984885.1 Neopelma chrysocephalum | reverse complement strand
AGTGGCGATAGCCAGAATCAATAGCAAACTTCACCACCTCTTCCACCTTTTCTGGAGGAGCCTGAAATCAAACACAAGCCAACCATGAGCTCTTCCATGTTCTCCAGCCAGTGCTCACTGCTGGGACAGCTCCACAAAGTCCCCCTTTCCAACGGCTCCTGGAGTTTCCTCATCACCTCCATTGAACTGAGTTCCAACTGAGATTCCTGGCAAACAGCACTGTTTGCAGGGAACAGGTACAGAAAGGAATTTGTTTCTGCAAGCCATTTCGGCTCTGCCATTGCCAGCAGCGCAATAACCACTGTCATTTCCCCTTGTTTGCCCTCAGAAATTTCGCCACTTCGCCCTCCCCAAATCTTCCCCACGCAGCGGTTCCGCGACCAGGGCCCCCCTCGGACTGTGACACCGCCCGGGGGCTGCGAGCCGCTACCGCCGAGTCTATTAGACCCGAGTCTAAGGGTTTCTTTTGCTTCCCCTCTTTTTCTGTGCCTCCTTCCACCTTCTTTAGCCCCTCGTTTTTATTTATTTCTTTATTTTGGCCATCTTTTCTTTGCCTTTTTCTCCCCGAGGCCTCTCCCCCCGCGGCCGCGGCCTCTGCCCCCGCCCTGGCCGCCCGCCCGGTTACACAAGCGGCCGCCATCGGGCGCTCCGAGCGGGCAGCGAGACCGACCCCACGGCCCCCACGAGGGCACATGTATCCTGCCGAATCCCCCCGTCGCACCGCGAGAGGTTCTGCTTTTAATCACAGTTCTTCTTTTTTATTTCTTTCTCATCTTCGCGGCGCCCGCCGGACCGCCGGCCTTCCTCCCGCCCGCCGCGGTACCTGCCAAGTGCCCAGTCCCAGAGCGGGCATCTTCATCTTGTTGCTCAGCTCCACGCAGGGAATCGCCATGGTCACCGAAGCTGTCTCTCCGTCCCGCTGTCGCTGCGTGCCCAAGGCTGCCCGAGGGCGCTATAAGGAGCGGAGCTGCCCCGGCCCCGCCTCGACCCACGCCCGCCGGGACCGGCCCCCGTTCCCCGCCTTCCCTCGCGTGCGAGAGGCACAAGGTGACCGTCGGTCTGAGGTTGTGTTTTCCTACAGAAGCCTGATGCTTCTGTCCGTGTAAGATAAGCAAAGAACCCTGAAGGATGTCCCTCCTGATGTACTATCCTTCAAGAGACAGACAAATGACAAAATCGGCAGCTTTAACACACATATTCTTGGGGGAGTAAGGGAGGGCAGGGGCGGAAATAATTGTCATTCCTAGCAGTACAGGACGGGAGCTGTGCATCGTCTGAGAGGCAGCGTGCTCAGCAAAGTGTGTTCTGACCTAGTGGTACAGCCGTCTGCTTCCCTGCTTTGAAACAAATATTCCCCGCGAGAGCCGTTATATTTCTTCTGTCTGCCTTGGTGGGATGTGCTTGGATGCGTGGATGATCACAGGGACTGAGGCTGGGGGGCTGCAGGATCCGTCATCTTCCTATGTGCCTTCATTTTGGCTCCAACAGCAGTACAGCATGTACCTGCTCTAACCAGCTCATGGTCATCCAAAAGAGGCCCCCCAGGCTGCTGCCAGCTCCATAGGAAACAATGGGAAGGCTGCAGCAAGCACAGCTTCCTGAGCTACTGGGGGAGAAATAACTGGATGCTGCATAATTTAACCGGAAAAGAGCCTGTATGCTTGAAAGTGCCTGTTCTCCTGCCTCACTCTGCCCGATTATGTTGCTACAAGTGACCCCAAGCTCTGCTGAAGTGACACATTCCCTTGCCGATGGGGGTTTCTTTTGCTCCTGGTCCCTGACTTTTC
>NW_020933006.1:0-9681 GCF_003984885.1 Neopelma chrysocephalum | reverse complement strand
TTCCCTTGCCGATGGGGGTTTCTTTTGCTCCTGGTCCCTGACTTTTCTGAGAGCGTGGAAGCGTGCTCTGGGCAATCAGGTTTATTTTTAGGAAACGCTGTCAAATGGCGTGGCCATGTTTTGTTCCCACCAGATGGCACCACCTCCTGGCAGAATTCAGCAAAGACAAGTCCTGGGGGCTGACTTTGCAGTGCTGAGAAGATTTTTTGGGTATTTCAATGCCATTTTTAAGTGATGATTTTTCAGACAAAACGAAATTGTCGTTTGCTTTCCTGCAGCTCTGCATTCTAGCCAGATTTTCTCTTATCAGCATGTAGAATGCCACAAAACAGCCTGGCTTTGGCCTAGCAATATCTATATAAAAATGTTTTAAAGCAACTAAATGTGAGTCTGCCTCAAGGTTTCCTTTGGTGTTCTTTAAGAACTTTTTCTGTGTTTTCCTTAGGTAAAGCCAGCCTGTGTCTCAATATATTGTTCTGGATACTGCCAGCAGAGTTGCCAAAATCTAATTTTCTCTTTGAGACTCCTGGTGCAAGTCAATGTGATTTTGGAGGTAGCCCTTATGTTCAGCTGGGTGCATTTTAATGTATGTTATCACTGGATGTGATGCTGCCTTCAACTTTCATCACTAATCACATGAGAGTTCAATTTTATATGTTATTCCGAGGAAGGAGTACATGAGGCAAGAGGTGCAACTTGGTTCTTCAGGTCCTAATTACAGCACAATCCTGTTTGATGCTTAAGCCACAAAGTGGTCTATGTGTACTGTCTTTGTACAGGAATTATAGAAATTTATTTCTATCTGTATTAAAATTTGTAAAACCCCAGGCTTTAGAGAAACATGACTAACTAACTGTATGAAACAATTTAAGCACTACACTGATCAACTTTTGTTGTTAATAAACTTTATTGGTATGAAATTTTAAAGTATTAAAGATGCATTCTATAAAAATCCCAACTATATAAAAAGCAAAGTGATTAGAGCATTCCTTGACAGTGACTCGAGCCAGAATGACTGACCACACCAGACATATAAAAAAAAATAAGGTAAGTAACCAGATTTTTTGTTAGACATGTCTCTAACTGAGGAAGACAAGGAAAAAAGGAAAGAAAATACATTGTCTTTCCACTAATAGTCAAAAACAGATTTCTGATAACCATCGTTAAAAAAACCCCAGCCCTATTGATGCATTCTTGCATCAGCTAGTGATCTCCTCCTAGAAAAGGAGGAAAAGAAACTGTTCATAATTATTGTGAAGTACAGAAGAAGAAATCAAGATCAAGCTACAGAGTGCATCTTCTGATCTGGAAGTACTGAAATGGAGGTCCTGCAGAAACCGCTTGCATTTAATATTCTACTTTAAATGGGTAGTCCTTGTGATTGACAGCTCTGAAAAGAGAAAGAACTTGTCATTTAAGTACAACAGAAAGTAGCTTGGCAGTATTTCCCTATTGCAGCCTCCCTTCTCCCCCCTTTTCAATGTACTTCAGTTTTGCAGATGTCATTAAACTGAACACAAGCTTGTGAGAAAGCACATGTAACACCAACATGCTGAAAGCACTCCAAATGAATCTCCCTCCTGGTGTCAGTTCCAAGACATGCCTCATTACCTGGGTCCAGGGTTTAAAGTACAAACTCTCCATGATTTTGGTCATGTATGTTTTCTAGATATAGGGGATGAAAATACAGACAGAAATAGGCCCAATAGATCATAAGAATAATAACATACGGGAGCACTGGAACTGCCCTCCAGTTCCTGTTAAAGCTGAGGATGACATCCATCTCCTTTTCAGACAGTTCAAAGTCAAACACCTACCAGGGAAAGAAAAAAAAAAGCTCTTTTTACTTAGGTTCATGAGTAGTTAGCTACTGTGCATGCTTCATGCTTTTACAACTTGAGGTAGGAACACATTAAGCATAGTTAAGAAATACTCTTATTTCTCAGCCACATAAAAATTTATCCATGAAGTAATCAACATAGTCCTTCTCTCTCTGAGATGCTGTTTATAGGAATATCTTAAGAGTTCTGGGTGGTTGAATGCCAACACCACTGCAGTTTGTGTTGTAATGCACCAATAGAAGACTTCAGGTGTTCAGGATGGATTACTTGATGTCTCACAAATCCTGGAACTAGAGGTAAATTTTCTGCTACAACAGAAGACTACTGGGTACCAACTGCAAAGAGCTGTCTCAAGCTAATCAATCATCTAGCAATTCTTGCTGGTGGTTCATAGGAGAAATAGCTCCAAACCTAGCAGCAGGGATTAAAAGTAACAGAGGTATCATTTAAGATGCTGGGTCTTATAAGCCAATGTCCAGCTGAACTTCTCTGCCAAGAGGAACCACAGCCTCAAAGTGAGACATAAACCGTAACAGGTCTGGTGTTCACAACTTGTTTCTTTACACCTTAAAGCAGGACTTGCTAAGTGTTTCCCACAGGTCAAGTCCAAAACTGGGATTCCCCTTCCAGGACAGCAGAGCTCAGACAACTCTGTTGGAACCCATTGCTCTCCTGGCAGGAACCAAATGCTTTTCCCCAGAGAAAAAGCACAGATTGTTACGTAGTTGATGAAGCCTCAGTCTCCACAGCTCTGCACTCCCCTTCCAATGCCTCTTAGGTGCTGCTTGGAAACATGGGGGAGCTATGGGTGTGGGTGTCTATCCTGCATGACAAAAGGTAGCAGCAGTCCCAATGGAAACTTCACCTTCATGTTTTCCTGAACACGCTGCGGTTTGTCGGACTTGGGAATGACAACGAGGTCTCTTTGGATAAGAAAGCGGATCAGAACCTAGGAAAGAACAAGGAGGAGCATGAACACAGGGGTACAAAGAAGTCTATTCGAGTGCATTTTATGTTCTTACTTTTTTTTAAATGCACAAACCAATTTCTTTTTCTACAACCATATTCACTCTTTGGAAGACTACCAATTTGCACACAGGAATTTGATATGCCAAAATTTGCATGCATATTTACCAGTCTACTGGCAAACTCTAATAGTTTCTGGCCTATGTTGTTTCTGCATCTTGTTTTTTCCAGGATTTGTTTTGGTTTCAGTAAGGGTAGTAGCAGGGGGAGAAAAATGAGGATGCTTCTGGCTTGCATTACATGGATGCTCAGACCAAATGAGCATAATGATACTGCGGATTATTTTGGACTCACAGGTAATTACCTCATCTATGTTAAGCTTTTTGAAGTCCATAAAAGAAAAAACATATTTCTAGAATTTAAAAGTGTGTATGTCATCCATTCCCATACCGAAAAGAGAACTGTTGCATACAATCTTTTGTCCTGCTCTGCCTGTCTTTAAAATGTTATTGTTGTTAATTGCTTGTGAACATCTGTGTTTTTTTGAAGTGCACTTTCTGCACTCATTTCTCTGAGTAGCAACTAATAGAGAAAAAATTTATTCTTAAATAATCAAGTACCTTTCAATAATTGTATGTGAACATGAGCAGACAGGGTGCAATTCAATAAGTCTGCAAATTACAAGACTTCTCTGAAGAATAACTTAGCTAACTTAGCTGAAGAAAGGAATAAAAGGTTTAGGAAGATGAACACCCAAGCATGTACCACTGATCAGTCTACCCCAAAACTTGATACTCAAGGCCTCTTAGAAAATAACTGATCATTTACATGAATGCTGTGAAGAACTTGAGCAGAAGGAAGAGTCAAATGCAGTCCAGCCCCATTATACTGTATGTCTAAGAAGGCACATCTGCTGAGGCTGGCTATCAGCCTGAAAACATCTGAGGGGGAGCAATACTTTGCCCTGACAACCCCACTTACCTGGGCAGGGCTTTTATGATGTCTAGCTGCAATCTCTTTAATCTTGGGATCCTCCAGCAGCGTAGGCTCCCCTGGCTTAGCCCTGTTCAAAAATAGGAATATTGATGGTAGAAAGATCATAGTTTCCCTGCAGGAAGCCTTACATTGTGTGACATAATCTGCAACAAATCAACAGCACTTTTCTCATTTTATCTACATTTTTTACATAATTTGCCTCAAAGATTCCAGCCACAACTGCACTGTTCTGTGTACAGGAAGACTGCAATGCTTTCTTACCATGGGCGGTTGGGAGAACCAAGGGGGCTGTAGGCAGTTACAACAAACCCTTTGGATTTACAGTACTTGATCAACTTTTCCTGGGTTAGGTATGGATGGCATTCGATCTGCAAGCACAGAAACATGGTTGATCAAGACGCAAACTGCACTGGGATGCAAACCATAACATTTTAATTCCTCTTGGCTCAGAGAAAATGTGAAGACTTGACTTTCAGTATCATGATTCAAATTTATCTTATGAAGAAGTTATTAATGTCACAGCAATATCTAGAGGCCTAGCACAGAAAATAGAGCTTTCTCATGCTACACATTACACACTGACAGTGAAAAATAATATAGAAGAGTGAAAGTGCTCTCCGTGTCAGGAATCTGGGAAATCAGTCCTTCTGGACTACTGCAGAGCAGTTATTGCATCTTCAGAGGGCCAGCTCAGAATACCTGAAATTTATTTTCTGCTCAGAGTCACCCAATGTCTCCTTGCCCCAAGAAGTCTACCCTGGTACTTGTAGAAGCCTGGGGAGATGATCTGAGCTAACCTAGAAAAGCAAGTTCCTGTTGCAACCAGCCATTTGGGAAAGATGTGCTTTAACTGAAAAGAACAGGAGCTACTCAGGGATGCTGCTCAACTTGCCACAAGCCATAGTATGACCACAGGGCTGTGCCTACGCTGTTTTACATGGCATTGTGCACATACCCAGCTGTTTCTAAATGCTATAGCTTAGTCACCAGGCATGGTGACATGACCAGATATGGGTCATTACAGAGGATTCTATGAGGCTTTGAAAACAGCATATGGACCTACATACCAGGTCCAAAGCCCTCTACTCAGTGCAGATGGTCAAATGCTTCTCACAGATAAAATTTCCATTATGAATTGATGGTCTGAACAGTTTCAGACTCTTTTCAGTATGCGTAGTTCAAGACTCAGCAATTCAGTACATCACACAACAACCAGTGAAGAATGAATTGGATATTGCCCCTACTATGGAAGAAACTCTTAAGGCCATTCAGCAGGTGAAAACTGGCAAGGCAGCTGGAGTTGATGGAATTCCACCTGAAGTCTGGAAGCATGGGGGCCAAGCACTCCTTGCTAAATTTCACAAGTTCGTGGTGTGCTGTTGGGAACTAGGCGAGCTACCATCAGACCTTCGTGACGCAGTCATCATCACCTTGTATAAGAAGAAAGGAGATAAATCAGACTGTTCAAATTACCGAGGTATTACTCTGCTCTTCATTGCTGGTAAAATCCCTGCAAGAATACTCTTGAACAGACTAATACCCGCTATAGCAGAAGAAATTCTACCTGAAAGCCAATGTGGTTTCAGAGTCAACAGGAGCACCACAGACATGGTATTTGTTCTCAGACAACTGCAAGAGAAGTGTAGGGAACAGAACAAAAGACTATGTAACCTTTGTTGATCTCATCAAAGCTTTCGATACTGTGAGCAGGAAAGGTCTGTGGCAGATTTTGGAACGTTTAGGATGTCCCTCCAAGTTCCTTAAAATGATCATCTCACTTCATGAGGATCAGCACGGCCAATCAGATATGGCGATGCACTTTCTGAGCCCTTTCTAATAAAGAATGGTGTGAAACAAGGTTACATTCTTGCACCAACTCTATTCACAATCTTTTTCAGCATGATGCTCCAAAGAGCCATGGCAGACCTTGATGAAGAAGATGGTATCTACATCCAATATCATACTGATGGAAGCCTATTCAACCTAAGGTGACTGAAGGCCCACACTAAGACCTTTAACCATCTTGTCCGGGAGCTGCTTTATGCTGATGATGCTGCCCTTGTCGCCCACACAGAAGCAGCTCTGCAGCGTTTAACATCCTGCTTTGCTGAGGCTGCTGAGCTCTTTGGGCTGGAAGTCAGCTTGAAGAAGACAGAAGTTTTCTATCAACCTGAAGTCTTCCATCATCCCCATATCACCACTGGTGAATCAGAGCTCAAATCAGTCCAATACTTTAATTACCTAGGCAGCCTCATCTCCTCGGATGGTAAGATTGACGGGGAGATAGACAACAGGTTAGCAAAGGCATATAGTGCCTTTGGAAAGCTTCATAGAAGAGTTTGGCGAAATAAACACCTGAAGAAAAGTACAAAGATCAGTGTTTACAGAGCCATTGTGCTGTCTACTCTTTTATAGGGGTCTGAATCATGGGTCATCTACCGCCACCACCTGCGACTCTTAGAACGTTTCCATCAACGCTGTCTCCATACAATCCTAAACATCCACTGGTCAGATTATGTGACCAATACGTCTGTTCTAGAACAAGCAGCAGTTATGAGTATTGAGGCCATGTTGCTGAGAACACAGCTGCCTTGGGCAGGACATGTCTCAAGGATGAAAGATCACCGCCTCCCTAAGATCTTGCTTTATGGTGAACTTGCCACTGGCTGCCACAAGAGAGGAGCCCCAAAGAGGAGATACAAGGACTCCCTGAAACAACATCTCAGCCTCGACCACATTGATCTTCATCACTGGTCTACTCTGGCCTCCAATTGGGAGGCCTGGAGACACTCCATTTGTAACGCTGCTGCTTCTTTTGAGAAAGCACGCAGGATCACTCTCGAGGAGAAAAGACAACGTAGAAAGAACCGTGTCTTGTCGATACCACCTAAGGAGTCTTTCTGCTGTGCCTTTTGCAACCAGACTATCTCTCATTGGCCTTTTTAGCCACCAGCTATGTGCTTGTAGCAAGCGTGGGTAGAGTCCTTCCCAAGTCTTCATTCACGAAGCCTAGCCACGATACATGATTTTACATATATGAAATGCATATTATATTTATATATTATAGGAATTTAGGAATACTCTAAATATATATCTATCTAAGTACAAACACACACACATACACTCTAAACACATTTAGGAATGCTGCTAAGTCGAAAGTTCCCTGTCCTTGACAGGAGGGTTGAAACCACATGATCCTTAAGGTACCTTCAATCCTAATTATTCTATGATTCTATACTCCAAGGTTAGCTGATAAGCAGAAACAAAAATCTCACCTGGTTCATTACGGGTTTGTGTTTCAGTCCTGGCTTGCTCAAAAGTCTTTCAATCTGCTCATGGTTAAAGTTGGAGATACCAATGGCTTTCACCAGACCACAATCCACCAGTTCTTCCATGGCCTAATGAGTAAGGACAACCAAGGAGTGTGCATGAGGTGGTGATATTACTGGCAAACCAAACCACAATATTTGATTTCCCTCCAGCTAGAACACAAATGAACAAACAACTCACATTAGATTAGATAACAGTACCTCAATTAATAATAAAAAAATTTCCTATCTGTATAAAACACATGTTAAACTAACAGCCACACCTGGATTCACCTGTAAGGTGGTTCTACCATTGTGAGTATTCAAATATTATTTTAGTGACAGCACCTACAGTGCTGATAGCTTCCTTCTCTTTAGCCTTAATAATGACATCTCCTTCTTGCTCTCCAACTCCAGATATAGCAGCATTTATCTGGTCAAAATACAATTTTTTGTCACTATCCTCCATACCCAAACATATCCCTTAATTTCACTGTGCACACAGATCTCTGCCCCAGCTTTAGTGTTGATACCTACTTTCAAGAGCAAATATTAACTTACCTCCCACGTGTCAAGAAAATCTGCATCACTGGGGATACTCATACCCTTGTCATCCTTAGGATGCAGCTCTTCACCAGCCTGTTATTTCAAGGTAGAAAATACACAGACTTTATAAGAGTTGAATTTCCTACTGGGAACTAGCACTTTGGACTGCATCTACAGGCAGCAAGTTAGCAGGTTAGTTAAACATATTGCACAACCTAAAATAATGCACATTCAGCAGAAGTCACTTTGGGATGAGGGCCATATTCTTCCAAATCAGCCCCTGCATGCAAGGAGTGTGGGGATTAGTAGCAATTATGTGGCTTAGGCAGATCTAGAGAGAAAGGAACAGACACCCCCCCACTACCTCTTTCCTACTTTTTTAATTTATTTTACACAGATGTAGACTGGGGGGGGGGGAAGAAGCACGTTTTTTCTGTGCTTAATTTTTCAGTGTTGATTACTCCAGACCAAGCCAACATCTCCAAAACTTGAGATGTTCATGCTGTTCCAAGCCCAGCAGAAAGTCACAGTCCCAAACTGCACCATCCCATGTTCATTACAGCTTCCCTGAAGACCCAGCAGGCACATTAGCAGTTCTCATACCTATGACTCTCTTGTTCCAACAAGTGTGAAAAGCCATGTGCTAAAACATATCACTACTTAGTGACCAAATACTTGCTACCATCAGATTCAGGGCAGAGCCAAACGAACCGTGGCATATCCCAGTTACATAATGAAGAATGCACCAGGTTTCCAGGCAGGTAATGAGAAAAGGGATGTAGGCAGGACTACCTTGAATCCCATAGGGTAGTGCATCAGGTAGAGGTCAAGGTAGTCCAATTGCAGTGCAGCAAGGCTCTTCTTGCAAGCCACTTTAACCAAGGGCTTCTCGTGAAACGTGTTCCACAACTGTGGGAAGAAACCAAGCCTGACTGTGACTTTACAGCTCCCACAGTCCTCACCAGGTGACAGAAGCTTCTCCCTTGATGGTCTGGGAGGATAACTGCCTCTCCAGTGCATGCTGAAGACGAGGATGCCACATTTTACTCTGAAGGTAGGACAAACGTGCCACAAGGCCAGCAGTCACGAGGGTAGAGTCAGTATTCCCACTTAGGAAAAGAGATTGTCAGAAATAAATGTAACACTCCAGCAAGTGTATCTGACACAGCAAAGCTGTGTTAAAATTACTTTTTCAGTCTAAGTTTTGAATATTGAGCAGCTCATTCCTTCTGTCCCTTTTAACTATCCACAGCTAGAACAGTGGCCAATGTGAAATCAAAGTTCAAGTTGTTTACGTAGAAGAACTTTCAAGTGTTATTAAATTAAACCATGTTATTTAACAAAAACAAAGCTTAATATGGAAAAGCTTAGTTATCCTAAATTCTTCTGGCTTTGATGGTGAAAACCCCAAGTCACAAGTTTATTAGCTGAAGTCTTCTTTTTGGTAAGGAGCTTTTCTGAGACAAGTGGATGACATAAAGGAACAAAGAAAATACATATCAAATGCTTCAGAATCAACTCCCATACTTTGATTTCTAATCCCTTTCAGGCTTATGATTTGTACATGACACAGTTTTCAAATGTCTTGCATAGCACTGATGAATCCACACAACTGCCTTGCCTTCTTTTCCTGATCTTTCTTAGGTGTGTACAAATGAACCTTCAGGATAATCAATGCAAGGAAATTATTAGATCAGTAATAGCCACGCTATCTATCCCAAGTTGTCAGTGGTTCCTGATAAAGCTGAGTACAAATTGCAAATAATTATAAACACACAACAAGACAACTATGAAGTGAATGCAAGAGAAGGGAATAGGTCCCTATGTTACTTTACAAGGTAGAGCAAGGGTTTTCTGCAAGAAAATTTAAATGCCCAAGGAATCTTGCATCCTTGTACCTTAGTGACAATGAAGAGGTCTTCCCGTTTCACTACTCCCTCCTTGATCTTCTGCTTGACTGCATTCCCTATTTCATTTTCATTCTGATAGAAATAGGCACAGTCAAAGTGGCGATAGCCAGAATC